>NC_143249.1:12429242-12732272 GCF_984573655.1 Nuphar pumila | reverse complement strand
GCCCCCCCCTAGCTACGCCCTTGCCTATTGGGTTGGTTGGATGAAACCCACACTTTTGGAGAAGTTGGTGCATCCTGATCACTAGTGGGCTCCATAAGTGCTTGGGTCTCAATGATCCACCCGAAGATTGCCCGCTTGGGTGAAAAACTTAGTCATAAAAAAAAATGTTAAGTTTGGGATCAAAGAAATATCTTTTGTTGTCCTCTATCCTATCCCATCTTAAAAGCTGTAATAAGATACTCGTTGGATTTTTTTTTTTGAAAGAAAAGCTGGGGTTTGGCGGACCCTTACCAGAACAACAGCCGCCCCATGAGGCAGAGAGATTCGATCCTGGGCCTTCAGCTTGACAGATGGGATACCACCTTGGTGGTACACTCATTGGATCTTATGATATGCATCACAATCAATCTCTTGAGAAGGAGCCACCCACCACAATGCAATTGAATTACTACCTTTGGAATCTCGAAGTATAAAATAGTAAGTCCAATGGCCCAAATTCATGCCGGGTGTTCTGAAAATTGCACTAATAAAAGTTTTTTCAATGGTGCAATATTGTTGTGTTTGTCACCGGCTAAATCTCAAAGGCCCGTGTGATGTTGAGCGAACCTTGACTCAAGAAGCCTTTTAACAAGTTTCAAAATTGATCACAGCGGATCTTTCGAAACAACAAGTGAGCATTCAAGAATAATGAACATTCAAGAATAATCAATTGATCGAACGCAAAGAAATATACAATAGTATCGTGCATCACAATCTCATTAAGTAAAATGCAAATTATAAGTATGTAAAGTTATACAAACATTACAAGGTCGAAAGGCCCTTGTGAGCCATGCAGCGCTTTCAATGGGCTTATTACAAGACAAAAACTGCGCAAATAGTTTTGGCCTAACATTCTCTCCTACCTAAACAGTCTATATTCTGGACAACATGGCCCATGCCTCGTACTCGTCTACTGTTGAGGAAAATTGATGGAGGATTTTCGCCTTCTCTCAACTGGTTTTTTCTTTTGACAATCCTTTTTACTTGACAAGATACTTCTTGACGATTGCACAAATAATCCTTGTGGTGTCAGTTGTGCTAAAAGGTGCTGGCACTAGTGTCGATTGGTGAAGATTACATGTAACGCAAGTATAAGTTACTTTTTTATTAGCGATAAGAAAAATAGCATCAATGAAAATGATTTTTTACTGGCACGGCCAGGGGTGCATGGTAAAACATGTTTTTCTTGTAGTGTGCAGGTTGTAACGTCGCCAATAGACTCCAATTAATGAAAATTGGCATTTTAGTCACCGAAATCCAACTTATGTGCAGAATTTTAATCAACAGCCATAAAAAACACTAAATTTTTATGATAGAAAATTTATATTTTCTTGTTGAAAGAATCTAAGGTTCCATTCCTATCAAGTCGACCATATATGGTGTCAGATTTGACTAAAACAACTTTTATCAAAGAGATCTCACAAGGGGGTACGACATTAGGTTATGAAGATAAGGATGAGTGGATCCCGTTCCTCTGCAGCTCTGCGCCAACTGACCTGTTTGGCATCAGATGCACTTGGTAGGCTCCGATGTACATATACGGCGCACCATAAACCTAATAGATGCATATGTTTAGCACCCTCCATCTATGAGATGGATGACACGGGCTGCCCCACGCTACGGCTTCTCAAGATCGTAGTTGTGATTCAACAACCTGGTTTCAATGCTGTAGACAATGAATAACCACAAGGGTTGATGCCCCCACTTCTTATGTAGCTCAATAATGAGACACATAAACTTGCACATCTTGGCCTATTAGCTGAGGTTGGTATATACCCCACTTCTTATGTAGTTCTTCAATTCTTTTATGAGGGAAACTGAGGGCTTGCTCTCATGACTCATAGGTACCTACCTCATCACAATTGTCAATGGCTTCTATATATTGGTCGCATATATATGTTTAATAACTCGTGCATACCTACCTAGATGAGAAGCTTTACGACCTTTTTTTTTCCCGAATGAAGAGGAGCCTTACGACTTGGGAAAGGTAACATAAAATCTATGTGCCAAACACAACAACAACAAAAAAAAAAGGCAAGAGAGACACGTGAACCCCTCGTATGCTTGTGGACGTGAATGCTCCACGCATATCCCTTGTCCCCAAAGCCATTAAAGAATTGCCACAACATTATTTTAATCTCAATGACTACGTTTCAACCAATATCCATGATTTAGTTTACAATTTAGAAAGTGGGGGTATGTCGGACTATCTTGGAGGCCTTTGAAAAAGAGACAAGAAGAACATACTTTTTAGTATTCAAACCTCTCATTTATATACTATTAAAGCTTTAAGGAGAATGCCAGTTTTCACCATCGAGGGTAGGAGAAAATCACGCCATTAATGAAGCAAACTCAATAGCTTGGATAGAAATCCAAGGACTATGATATTAGTAAAAATTACTTTATAATAATGTCTTGGCCTCTTAGTAAGGTAGAGCTAGCAAAAAAATTGCTTTGACACTGCCAACTTATATATGATCAACAGGGGGCGGGGATATTGCATGTTCTACTGTAGAGAGCCTCAACTATGATAAAGTCCCAAGACAGGCCAACTTGCCCATTTGGGCTTACTTTCACGTTGGTTTAAGTCCATGATATCAGTATATAATTACCTTAAAAATTTTCAAGATAATAACTTAAAATCATATATTCCGTAGCTAGCAAGAAGACAAGTTAAATTTTCTAAATGTTCTGACAGACCAACTTGTAATTTTTTGAAATGAACAGGAAAGTCTTTGTAAATGGTGAGTTGCAATGGCAATTGGCTTCTGCTGCCAGCTCATGCCAAGATTTTTTGTGAATGGTGAGTTGGGGATTCCCAATCCCTTGATGGACGTGTTATTCGAGATGTGCCCAACAATTTTTCTTCCAATTTGTACATAGTTATGAAGCCCTTGGTGATTCTTATGTGATTAGATGTTTGAATTTACAAGTGATAAGAAGAACATCTCAAGTGCAGGTGGAGTAACTTCTGATTAGCTAAGGACATTCGAGTCACCGTCATGGCCCTAAGTTGAGCATCATGTACCCTAGTTGTCTTTTTTGGACAATGATATACTGTTTTTTTTGCTTTTGAGGTAAAGATAAAATCATGCTTGAGGTATTTTCTATACAAAGATATAGTTAATGAAGTATCTTTGTTGATTGTAGCAGGCGACCATATAGTTATGGTAATATTTGAGTTGCTATATACCAACTCTCAGCTTGTCTGGCAGGTGCAGTTGGTGCACAAACTTTGCAAGTTCGAATCCCAATGGTATGGTTGTATAACTGGTAGGGGTCTGCCTAACCCCAGTTTTCTCTGTCAGAACAAAAAAAAATAATATTTGAGTTGCTATTGCAAAATAAATGCTGTTTACCATGACTTGAAACCCACTGAAAGATGTTCTTTGCTACAAAGTCGAAGCTAAATGTACTCCTCAGTGGGCAAGGGGAACCTTAAAGATTTTACCAACTGATCCAGGCCAGCCAATGTGCTGTTAGTGATGGATTTTTAAGCTTTAGCCTAACCACATAAAAATAAGGTGAAAAGACCAGGTATGCACAAATATTTGTGCATTAAGGACTTATCACCCTCCATCTTGGGGACAGGGCATGTCAGGTGTGGGGCCCAAGGCCTGATGGAGGGAGATCGAGTGCTTAATGTACAAATTTTGTGCGATCATATTTCACCTGATCCGGACTAGAAAAGTAAGTGACCTTTACCTTTGGGGTTGGCACTTAAAGAGTGATCCTCTATTGGTCATTATAACTTTGGCAGCTGTCATCCTAACGTTTGTGGATTCTTTAGGTCGGTTCCTTAATGAAGGCAATGTGTACAAACACTCATAATGGGCAAAGGAATATGATCTCTTGCATTTTGAAGACTTAGTGAGGTCCAAGTGTGTAATACATATTTTTCTATTTTTATTGGTACAAACGATGCAAAAACTAGGGCTGCTTGCGATTAAAGCACCTCTTCGTGTTGCCCACATAACCCTTAAAAGATTTGATGCAATCCCCACTATAGTATCCAATTAGAAATGACGTGCGGGTTGGGCACTAGGGATATGCAGGTCTTTAGTATAAAAAGGTCCCAAGATTTTCTCTTTTGATAATAACAACCGAAGATGTATATATATATATATATATTTGCATCTTAGCAATAAAAAAGAAAAGGATATTATGCGGCTGATTACTTTGTGTACATTAGGCTGAATAGTAAAATATCATGTAACTAGAATAATATAAAAATCCGGACCTTCCATATAATCAAACATTACAAAAATGGGGTTTACAAGACAAGGTTAGTTTGCCTAAATTCTTGAGAGTCCCGGCAATGAAGGCCAAACAGAGGAACAGCTATAGACTTAAGGCTATGTTTGGGAGCCTTGCAATGGGATGAAAACACGGTTTCAGTGTGTCGCCAAAATATCGTTTGCCAATGTGTGATGTTTGAGAGATGGAGTTGCCAAAAACATCCTCTCGTGAAAGTTGTTGAAATGCCGAGACAGAGAGTGGCACCTTTGTCTCAGCCACCATGATGGGTTACCGGCAACAACAGTGGTTGTCGACAACCACGATGAGAGGGGCAGGGAACAGAGGGTGGCTCGGTTCCCTAGGGGGGGGGGGGGGCATCTTCGCCCAGCCCAAACCACCGGCAACTTGGTGGTGGCCGACGATAGAGAGCCAAGAGAGAGGGGTGGGGGACAGAGGGGCGCTCCTGTCCTTGTCTCCCTCTTGGATGGGGAGCAGAGGGAGTCAACTCCCTCTGTCTCTCTCTGCCGTCGGCAACCGACGGTGTCATCCTTACAAGAGGAGGGAGGTAGGAGGGAATGCCCTTGCCTCAGCCACCAATAGGGATGCCTGTGGCAACCAAACATGGAAGAGGGAGAGGGATCACATGTCCCTGTCTCAAGTTGTTAAAAAACAACAACTCGGTTTGGGATCGCCCAGACCGAGTCAAGTCAGGTGATGGGCGAGACAGAGAGCGACCTATTATCAGACCGCTTCGGTCTGGGTAAACCCTACAATAAAGGAGAGAGACAGAGAGTTAAACTCTCGGTCCTGGTTCACTTTACAGACTGACTCGGTCTGGGGATGACCCTGCCCGAGTCGGATGAATAAAGGGGGCGAGACCAAGAGCAGTGCTCTCTGTCCCGGGGTTTTTATAAAAAGCCATCGACCGACTTGGTTTGGGTTTTAACCGGATTGCGTCAGCCAAAGACCTCAATCTGGGTGTGAACCAGACTGGGTCAAGTGGGTCCGAACCCAGACTAGCTTGGTCTGAGTGAGACTTAGACCAAGTACAAAAAATATCTATAATAAAAATATAAAATAATAATAATAGTAATTATATATATATATATATATATATATATATATATATATATATATATATATATATATGGGAGGGAAAAGCCGAGACAAGGATTGTCTCTATTTTCCATCATGCACTGGATTTGGGTTTGAATCCAACTGGACCAAACCAGATCCGATGAACCAAACCTGAATAGATCTAGTTCAGATCCAAATAGACCAAACAAGCTTAAAGCGGGTTTGGATCCAATAGGACCAAACCTGAGTGGATCAAGTTTGGGTCTAGATTATACCCAAACCCAACTGATTTGAGTATTCATTCCATTTTGTACCAAACACAGAATGAACTGAGTTCGGGCTTTGAACCCCCAACCTCTCATGTATAGGAAATTACTCCTTACCAATTAATCAACTTGAGTTTTTCAGTTAAAGAGTGCAAACAAAATGTATATATACTTATTTCAGGTTGGATATTTAAGATTTGGATTTGGGTGATATCTGATCTAAAATTCAAGAATATGATTAGGAAGGTACGTAGTCTGAATTGTTTGAGAGATGAAAAGATTATTTTGCCCTTGTTATGCTTGTTTAGTAAATTAGGTATAACTCTTCACTCTGATATCATATTCTGGTGATTTTTGGATCCCTGATCTTCTTTTCTCAAGTGGGATCCATTAGCATGGGGCAAGATGGCAAAACTTTGACAATATGAGATCATAGTTTGGCAAGGAGGCTTAGGGGTATTTTTTTTAATTTTAAACAAAATGAGACTTTAATGACATTTTAGTAATTATAGGAATTTCTGCTCATTTTCAGGATTTGCAGGAAGACTAAGGTTGTTCCTTAGTTTGAGATTTGAGCGATTTAGGTAAGTAAATATTTACAAATTTCTCTTTAAATAAATAAGATACATGTTTGTTCATATATGCATCGTATCATGTGATTCCATGTGTTATAAGTGTGCTAATGATTTCATATTTTGAACAAATCAATTGAATGACATGCTTAAGAATCTATATTTATGATATTTTCAATAATATGCATAAAGATTGTGATAAATATAACATGTTTATTTTCAGTACTTGATCATGTTATGTAAATATCATAAGATGATATGTCTCATATACTGATTATGCCCTATTATGGAAATAAGAATGATATTTTGACAAATATAATATGTTGCAGAAAGAACGGCTTAACTTTGAGAAAGGAAAGTAGAGTTTCAGGGTTCTTAGAATATTATTTATTGTGAGGATGTCACACTTATACCTTTAGAAGAGTATTGTAAATGTCGTGATGTGATGAATTGATGATGTGCCTCTATGATGGATTGTTATCCCTATAACTAAGATATGTATTTGCGATTACATGTTAAACACAGTTAACGAACATACATTTAATGTTGTATAATACACTAACACTGAGAAATGAAAGAAAAAGAGAATAATACACTTAGGGTAACAAAACAGAAAATGATAAAGAATTCTACTATGATGGACATGGTCCAGGACATTGTTTGAGGTGTATGTATCTCGTTTGTACTTGAAATTGTTAAATAATTCCTATGTAACCCTTAGGAGTTAAAAATATTGCCTATTAGATACATGTAGGATGTAGCATAAACCACAAACATTGGGGGCATGTATAACCCCTCAAACACGTTGGGGGCAGGTATAACCTCTCAGGATGTTCGGTTAGCTACTGATGAGCATTTTTGGACTTTCCACCTTACAACCAGGAGCAAAACTATAACAATTATAAGTCTATAGTCTGAACCGGTTTGGACTATATTGTTGTGAGTGGTTCATATGTCTGGCCAACACCGTAGACTTTAGAGTTGTCTACATGGGTTTATATGCTCAAGATATTTTTGAAATAACCGATTAATATAGAATACACCATTGAGAATGCCTATTTTGAGAATGAAAAAAAAAATCGATAAAAGAGGATAAAATACATAAACATGTGTACTTAGTTAGCAAACTAAATTAAGAATAGAAGCTTAGAGCTCACTATAGTTGTAACAGTCGTGTCTTATTTGTAAATAGAAACTTACTGAGTTGTAGACTTACTCCCACTTGGTTACAATTGTAGGTTCAGGAACAACTACAGACAGGAGGACTTGACTCTTAGACTTGGCATCGACTACTGGTGAATCTAGAAGTACTTGGAGTACTTCAATTTATATCTGCATTTTATTTGATACTATAAACATGTATTTTAATTCTTGATCTTGGGTGGACACTGGTGATTATGTAGATGTTAAATGAATTAACTTGATGTTATGCAGACCTTGCTATTTATAAAAAAAAATTGTCTTGGCTTTCGAGGTTGTTTTGGTATTTTTTTTCTTAGAAATTATTGTCTACAAGCTCGAGCTCGAGAGGCCCCAGTTCAGGTCGTTACACAACACCAGTCCCAACCCATTGTTTTAACAATGCCATTGCTCCCAAACAATAAGAAAGTATGGGAGCATGGCTGACACTACAATACAACTACAGATTCAAGGCTCCCAAACATATCCTAAATAGCATTAATAGAAAGCAATGAGGCATCAACTAAAAGAAACCACTGTTAGCAATTGCAACTCGGGAGTTCAAGGCTCAACAAAACTATCATTGCCTCACATCCAGAAGGATGGCAATCATTGTTGGAGATTTGAAATACTTTCTAATCTAGTCAATATAAATGATGCTTGGAGGCACTCAATAAGGTACTTTCTTAAGAGCAACAATTCTCCCACTAAGAATAAACCCGAGCGCAATAGGGTTGTGCACAACTTTGCTTTTGGGATACAACTAAGCTTCACCTTCTCGTACTATACTAACCCTTGCATTGGATAGGTTAGCCTCTGTTACACAACTACCCTAAATAACTTCACAATGAGGGAGAGGAAAAAAACCTACAAAAAAATAGAAAAAATATAGAGAGCCATTTTTACACTACCTTTTTCATTTCTTAAAACAACCTTTTTAGTCCATAAAAAGTAGCTGACAGAATCAGAGCAAGTGCAATGTAACTGGCCCATCAAGAGAGGCCACTGCCCAAACATGGATGCCACATGCACGGACCGTCCCAACGTGTAGTAGACACGTTGAGGCTAACCCAAAAGTCACAAGACACAAAGGAATTTCATAAGACATTAGAAATCTCGCAAGTCATAAATGAGATTCACAAGTCACAAAGAAAATTCACAAGTCATAAATGAATTTCACAAGACCCAAAGGAGATTCACAAGTCACAAAGGAAATTCGCAAGTCACAAATGAATTTCACAAGACATGAGGAATTTCGCAAGTCTAAAAGAATTTTGCAAGTCACAAAGGAGATTCACAAGACATAAAGAAAATTCTCAAATCACAAATGAGTTTCACTAATCATAAAAAAAATTCACAAGTTACAAAGAAATTTTGCAAGTCATAAATGAAGTGGTAAAAAGATAGGTCAAAGATCAGACCGAATCGAATCCAAGGCCAAGACCAAGACCGAGACCGAGACCGAGACCGAGACGTAACTGAACCGAACCGAATCTGAAACCAAGACCAAAACCAAAGCCAAATCCAAAATCAATATCAATATTTAATATAGAGTTTTTCAACAATTATCTATATATGGTAACATTTTTTTATAAAGCAGGCTTTTTCCTCCAAAATATTTTCTCAAACAAATTGGCAAAAGAAAGAGTTACTTTGCCAAAAACCTTGGTTCCAAAGAGGTATATTTTGAACCAAATAACAACCTCTCTCTCTCTCTCTCTCTCTCTCTCTCTCTCTCTATATATATATATATATATATATATATATATATATATATATATATATATATGAGAACTAGAGTGTGAACTAGACATTTCTCTTACTTTTGCGAATTAGACCCTATAGATTTGTTCAGCGTCTATTTTGATAAAAAACATGATTTTTTGGGTGCTCGAGTATTTACAAAAATTTTGAGCCACATATTTTTAAGCCTTAAAAATTCCTACTTATGCATCCCAATTGGATGATTCAAGAACTCATCCATTTAAAACCAACCATATATATCACATTCAGATTTAAGAGAAAAGCAAAAAGACCCATGAAAATATCAGTCGAGACTCTAGTTCTCATATTCTAGTGGTATATATAGAGAGAGAGGTTCCTAAACAGTTTTTATCTCCTAAATGTCCTAAACACATAAAAGAAACAGTTACAGGTCCTCTTTTACTTAATCTAAATCTCCAGATTAAACTATCGTTGTTTATTTTACTAAAGATTTTGCTTTAGATTGAATCTATTTAACCAGAAAATTCAATTTCTTCATGAAGTTTTAGTGCGATGTTGAGCCATTGATTTTTTATGGCTCTAAAAACACTTCTAAACATGAAGAGAATGAAATCTAAAATCTGTTTTATAATAAGTAAATTATATAGAATACATCTATAACTTGAAATTAGGCCAACACTTATGCATATGCCTTTTTAAGTTGTTTAAGACAGTTTAGAAGAGACATTTTAGGGCCTCTCTTTATATATATATATATATATATATATATATATATATATATATATATATGGAGAGAGAGACGGGAGTATCATCAGGCAGTTACTTGGATGAAACACCTCCTTTGATTGCGTGTACGATCAACAACGGTGACATTTTTTCCGATTTTGGGCATTTTTACTGGCTGTCCAAGACTGTCACTAAAAGTAAAAAAAAGAGAAAAAAAGGACACCCACGTTTCTCACGCTTCCGATCCTTGTCCAACGGGAGTATCATCCGCTGATATACTCTCTCTCTCTCTCTCTCATATATATATATATATATATATATATATATATATATATATATATATATATATATATATATATATATATAAACAAGTATTTGGAAGCATGTGACTGATAGATAAGGTATGGGGGCAAAAAGTGAGTGGTGGAATTCCAAATCCAAAATAAGTGTGTTCTGGTTCAGGGTTTGTCCACCATAGGAGATTGGATATCTTAGTTTCCTGAAACATGGTGACCACTTGTAGTGTTCACAAAACCTAAGACGCCGATCACTTGGATTATAAGGCAAAGTGTCCTAAGAGGAAAGGGTGCTTTTTTACCTAGTGGGATGGTGGTGTATGGGATGTCCTCATCAAGTAAAGGTGAGCCCATGATTCATCCAACTTTAGGAAAAGTATGCACCTCAATTTGGACCAATTTGAAACCAATTATATGAATCGCCAAAAGGCAGCTGCGGGAACATGTTCCACCCCGAGAACTACAATAAGATATTCTTTTACTATATCTGGAATATTGCTGTAGGGTCCCTAGAAGATAAGGGAGACCTTTTAGAACATGACTCCCCACCAACATTCTGCTATTTCCACTCTCCCACGGCATCAAGGTTTTGGGCCTCTCACCCCCCAAAATGGAAGTTATTGCTCTGAACAGAAATTTGTTGAATTATTAATAGGTGTACCACCAGATGAACTTTTGCCATAACTGCTGCAGTTCATTGACCACAACTTTACAAATATGTTTGCTAATTGTGCTAAAAGCATTTCCCAATTTCTTCAAGTTGCCAGTGAAAGGAAAAAATAATGCTTGTTTAGACTTTTTCATGAAACAAATAAACCATTAAGATTTCTTTTATGCAAATGCCAAATGGGTTTTTGGTTAATGTAATATTAATTGTATTAAATAAGTGAATATTTACAAGAAATATGAGGACATTTAGGTGTTTAATTTTAGTGTGGACCTTTTTCTCTTTCTTATTAGTTACTTATACAAGTTAGATTGCACCTTTTTTCTTCAAAAGAGCCTCATTAAGCATATTGGTAGTTGCTTAAGCATTCAAAATTGCCCAAAATTCCACATCTTTAGTTAAGATCATTTTCTTGGCTGAAAAAGATGGTAGCCTTTTGTATATTGGCAACACTAAACCCCCAACCACTACTTGCTTACAAAATATGTTGCTTTCATATCCTTGAAAGTTTAACAATCCACAGACCTATATCAACAAATTTAGCCCCTTTAGATGGTCGATCTTTAGGATTAATGATTTCTTGTGGTGTCCTCATCTAAAACAGATGACAGGATAAAATTATAAAAGAATTTCTGTATATTACGTTGCTTTGAGGAGTGGGGTTAAACTTTCTGTCTTTTTTTTTTATCTTGTACCAGAAAGTCCAATAAATCACACCAACCGCCTTATCGAGCCAAAAGTATATACGTCACATTGAAAGCGTTTGCCCATGTTTGTTGCTTCCGTATGGCATGAATCATGGCATCTGAACACGGGCAGAATGTAAGTGTTCTTTGGGTTGTTCTAAATAAGGGTCATACTGTAGTTGTTCCTATCATGTAAATCACCATTTTTGTTTGTTTTATATAAGGGCCATACTATAGTTGTTCCTATCATAAACAAATAATTGCCATCTAGGTACATGGTCATGAATTTATTATTGAATTCTCGAGTTCTAAAAGTTGTCTTTGGAACGTCATCATGGGAGCTCCGCCTTCCTGGCTGATAGGCAACCATAGTTTATCACTTGACATGGGACGACCACAGTTTTCAAAACCTACCAAGGGCACCCCTTGTTGTAAGGTCGAAGCTGGGATAGGTACGGAGGATCTCAAAAGTTTTACAACGGAATTTCTGCCAATGTGGAATCAGTGGTATGGGAGGCTTTTCCCTTAAACCAGAACAGAAATAATAATAGAAGGAATCGACTATTCACATATTCCCAGTGTAGGATACGAAAAAGGGAAACAACCACAAGTTGCAGAAGGCATATTTCTGAAAACTAGTGAGAAATAATGCAGGGAAGGTCTAGAAGATGGAAAGAAAGATGCATGAAGGAAGAAGATGGAGAATCATGGTTTCCGAGGTTTGGTGCAGGGATTTATTTTTTGGAGATAGGAACTGAGCTAAACAAGTGGGTCAAGTCTAGACATTGATACAGAGAAGCATAAAATATAGTCGCAAATAAAATATGATGTAACATATATGTCAGACACATAAAAAAAAAAGTAAAAAAATGCGTCCATATGGATAGACACCTAAGAAAGGTTGACAGATATTAATTCAATACCGAAAAGTTAGGCATCACAAGGCCACATGATTCATGAGCTGGTTTTAAAGGTTCGTTGGGAGGGTTAAGGAAACGCAGGATGTGGGCCCACCCATCTCATTCATAAGGAGGCCCCACCACTATAACGTGTGCAACTCCTTTTGCTCCACTGGGTCAATCACAGCTTGGCTTTTGGCCTTTCGAAAGCACTAGGGGCAGATCGTGACATACTTCAGCTTTCTTTAATGCAAGATCCATTCTCTGTATTATTGTGGCTCCCTTGAGTTAAACATGTAAAATTACCAGGGTTAGGTTAGCCATCCCCCCACCCCCCCACCCCCCCCCCCCCCCCCCCCCCCCCCACCCCCGGGGTCATGGCACAGTCCTCCTTTTGGAGGCTTAGGGCCACTGAGGTGCATTGTCACAAGCAGGGTAGTCCTATTGTGCCGACAGTCTTGTTTGGATCTTTCTATCCAATGGGAACCATCCTTGTGGTTTCCTTAACTACTGCCAGCCTAGAAGGCTTAAAAAGAAGGCCAACACATGAAAAACAGAACAAAAAGAGACTGTAAGGGGGTCTTTCCTGTGCTTGTACAATATAAAAGCAGATTTTCTGCAGTTTCAAGAACAAAGGGGGGTCTATTTCCTCCCTAGTTCTGCAACTTTGAGCAAAATATTATGCTAGAGATTGGATGGTTTTGGGAATCCTCGCCACTGTAAATGTGAAAGAAATTTGTCTTAGATTGCAGTGCCAAATGCTCAATAATAAATGGTTTGGGCATGGTGACAATTATGGGCGATATTTTGAAAATATCATGAAAAAAACCACAACGTGTTATCTTACCGTTTTAAACTTTAAAATCTCATGATATTTTTTGTGATATTTTTGAGAAAACCTAAATATCACGTTTTTATCATGTTATTTATGATTTTGTTGCGAGATTTAAAATAAAAAAAGACTCTTGCTTTAAATTCATTTAATAGAACAACATTATTTTCAAGTGAATAAATTTTTATTAAACTATCTTTTAATTCATGATCTCTCTCTCATCTAATAGTAATAAAACTTCCTCTCATCCACCAAAAACATAAAAGGAGTTTCTCAACAAGGCAGCTTCTAAAAGTGTTGACAATAGAAAACGGTTTGCTAAAATCTATCTTGAAAATTAAAAGCTTTAAATGCATTGAGAATAGTAAAGGTCTCCTAAAGTCCAACGTGTAAACTAAACCCATATTCTGTAGTTTTAAATGATTTTATCTAGAAGTTTCAATTTTGGACAAGACCTTAAACCCATATCATTTTTAGTCTTTTTTTAATTTTGCCTCATATTAATTTATTTTTAGCCAATATTTTTCCGAAAAAACTCGAGATAAATAAAAATTTTCAAAATCTCACGAGAAAAATCTTGGAGATAACTTGTTTTAAACTTTGTCACTATGGGTTCAGGTTAGGGTTCTAGCCATTATATATATATATATAATGTGTGTAGCTATTTCAGACCATTTATTTTCTAGATTGATTTCATAGATGTGTTTATCATTGCTTATTTACTAAAAATCATACCTTGGATTGAATAAGTTTAACAAGAATTCTTGATTTTTAGTTAATCATATTTCTTACCGTAGTTTTTGTTTTAGTTAGAAACACATCTAAACATAAAAACTGTTTAAACTAATACATGTTTCTACTAAATGAAGCGTGTAGAGATCACATCCACGTACGGATTTAGATAAAAAAAAACCACATGCAAAGGAGTCTAAGAGATAAATGATCTGAAAGCTACACATTAGTCTCTCTCTCAATTTATATAAAACTAGATTCTAGAGTTACAAGACTCCCCCATTAGTGAATTATATATGAAGAACTTACTATAGATTACTATCGGGAGATGGAATCAAGATTCTCCATTACTGTAGTTTTCAATATCTTTCTTCTAAGGCAGCAAAAAACACAACTGTTGAGAGGAACCTGCATAACATATGGCATACTCAGGCAAATATCTAAATATTCAAAAGTGGGGAAATCACTCAGAACAGAATCATGCGTTTCCCTTTTTCTCCCACGACTTCATCATGATCTCTTGTAGGTAGGAAAGGATGGTTAGATTATTAGGTTTGTGATTGTTTTCTCTCATACACATGACCTACTTTTTTGAATTTGGACTACTTGTCAGGGATCATTAGAATATGTTAACTGACAATACGTGACACTTTTTTTGATGCATTCAGCGTGGTTCATTTGCTAGGAATCGACTGCTGGATCATTTATTTTTTTATGAGAAATTATGAATTTGGATGCTTGAATATTTACAAAAATTCTGAACCGTTGATTTTCAAGCCTTAAAAAATCCTTCTTATGCGTCGTTTGTTTTTATAAAACCAAGCATCTCGATCACATCTCTACGGTTAAATTTTATAAAATAAATAAATAAATAACCCATAAAATTTGGGGCAAATAATACTGTTCACATATTTCCAGTTAACATCTACGTGACAGGATCTTAAATGCAATAAATGAGCGGAGAGTGGAGGAGTAAAGACACCGAGCACCTAAGAGATGGTGGGGGGTCTATTGGGCTCGTGAGGTTGGGCCCAGAGTGGGGTTGGGGTTAGGGATGGCAGTGGGCCTGGGCGGAGCGGGGGACAAGGTCTCCACCCCCGCCCTGCCTCAAGATTAGAACCTCCATCCCTGCCTTCATCTCCCTTTCATGCCCTCCATCCCCGGTTCAAACCGGCAGGGACGGGGCGGGGCGGGGAAAAGTGGCAGGGACAGGGCGGGGTGGGGATGAGGCGGGGATTGTGGCGGTGACGGGGAAAAGGGTACGTCCATACCCGCCTCCATCCCCGAACGGGGATGGATTTTAACCTTCGTCCCCACCTCCATCCCCGTTTCATACCCTTCATCCCCGGTCCAAACGGGGCGAGGCGGGGCCCTGCTTTCCCCCGGTCCACTGTCATCCCTAGTTGGGGCCAGGGTAACAAAAGTTAAAAATGACAACGGCAGTAAAAAACTCAGGAGATTTTAAAATTTTTCATAAATTTTGCATTTTTTTGCCAAAATCTTGGCAATAAAAAATAAATTAAAAATATAAAAAATATTTTTTATAAGAAAATATAAATAAAATACATTTTAAAATAAAAATCTCAGGGGTTTTCATGATAAATATCTGGTAAAAATTTAAATCTCATGATATTTGTCATGCTTTGAAAATATTGGGAGAAATTGCCATTTTAAACTTTCAAGCACTTTGTCTGAGAAATTTTTAAATCTCACGATATTTTTTACAGAGGTTGTACTTAAAGATGCCCAACCAAGGGTCAAATCGTGGGGTTGGGAAGGAGAGGAGGGCAGCACATCAATCTTTTCTCTTTTTTGTTTTGTTTTTTAGGCATGACATGCAAATTCCTCGTCCACAAAGGGAGGGATTGAGATAAAGGTGATATTGAAAAACCCACCCCCAATGGTGATTTTTTCAATATCTACCTCATTATGGTGGTAAGGAGCACCACTGTGGAGTCCTTTTAGGGCATTTTCGTACCACCATTTGGGCTACCTCAAGGTTTTTTTTTTTTTTGCACCACCAAGCCATTTTGGTGGTAAGGACATGCCTCTGCACAGGATGTGGTGGATGGTGATTTTCAATATCACCTCATCCCCCCAACCCAACGACCAAATGGCCCACTTTCAATCATGCTTGGCTGGTCCTGATCTTTAGGGATCAATGCCTTGTCTTCATCTTTTAAACCTAAGTGCCCTTACTCTGCCCCAAAGTGGGGTTAGCGTAGTGGGGTGGGGCCTTGGCAGCTAGACAGGTAGTCAAGGTTTGATTGCCATGAGTGTTGCCTCTTTGCACAAGCCAATGTGTAGCATAGGCCTCAGAGGTAGGGGTCCTAACTTCAGAGTTTTACGATGCTGGCATGACGGCCATATGTATGGCAAGCTGAGCCAGAGCGATCAGGTCTTCGTGCCGAGGGGTCTCTTTGGGTTATAAATCCAACAAAAGGTGCCCCTGTTCTCGTCTTTCCATTTTTACAGCATTATGTGAAAACATGGCCATGCCTACCATTCTCAACTAGAAAGTCTCTTGTGGTTTGGTTTTACTTTCTCTTCTTCCTTTTTAGGATTTCTATGAATGTGGGGGAGATAACGTCACTATCTTTACAATGACTCAAGTCTCTCTCTCTCTCTCTCTTGCTTCGGGCAGAAGGGTTCAATGTGATTAGTATGGTAATATCTGACCAATTTGATTAGTGTTAGATCTATTCATTTACCATTTTTACGTGCTTTTCAAACTGCAGGTTTCATTGCTTTAGAGACCCTCCTTAGCTTTGGCTGAAACAAAATCAAGGATTTTATATCAGAGTTGTTAGTTGGAGAAGCAGAAAAGGTATTTTCAAAATTTTAGGAAATTAGAAGTGCGTGATGACTTTGAAATGAATCAAGAATCGTCTTGAAAGCGACCTAAAAAATGAACCGAAAGTGAGGGAAAGCAAAAAAAAGAAAAATAAAAATAAAAATAAAAACACAAAAAATAAACAAAGAAGGGGAAGCAAGGGAAAAGCGAGCTTCCCCTAAATGGAAACGGGCTTCTTAATTCTTTTGGCGCTTCCCGGTACATTTTGGAGAAAAAGTGAGCTTTTCAATTTTTTTGGTGCTTCCCATTATGTTTTGGAAGTGCCACGTTTCGCGCTTCCAAAATGCTCTTCGCGCACTTTCTTATATTCTATGGCACTTCCGGTAACTCTATTTTATATGCACTATCCGAAAAAAAGCCCTCTTAACACAGTCTTCGGTGAGTTAACCATGAAATGAAAGATGTTACTTTACATCTGAGTGGATTTAAGGTAAGAGAACCAAAGAATGCCACTCCTTTAATCACTAAAAAGTAGGATAAGAAATACGCAACGTCCCTGGTATTCTAGAAAAGGAGGTAGGGACTCCCAATAAAAATGAAATGAATGATAATATGACCCAAATTAAAGGTCTTACATTTCACAAAGTTAAAGACTTCTCTACCAAATTACCATTGCGTCAATTTTAGTATGTGTATGTGTTGTACGAAGAGAGAGAGAGAGAGTGTGTGTGTGATCCCCTAAACCATTCTGAACAGCTTAAAAAGGAATATGCATAAGTATTTGCTTAATTTGAACTTAAAGAAGTATTCATATAATATATAGTTGTTTGTTCCTTCTGATTATGCCCAAAAGGCCTTAAAACGGTATATCAAAGAGAGCTCACCTATTCTAAAACCCATTATTAGACCCAAGTAGGTGAAACCTATTTAGAATCCAATCTAGATAGATATTCATTAGAACCTACCTAAAATGAGTCATCATTTGAATCCATTCAAGAGTATCTTAGAATCCATCCAGTTTGCTCTTAAAGAACCATATTTTAATTAAAGATGATTTAGACTCAAATTCATATCTTGAATCTAAATCTCTTATATTGAATCCCTCAAAACCCATTATAAAATCCATTACCCCATCTGTAGCTGAAGTTGAACTGAATTTGAAAATGAACCTAAACCACTTAGATCGAAATAACAAAGAGCCTTACTATACCGCAAGCACCAAAACCCTACACCAAGAAAAACCTTAATTTAGCCTTGAGCCAATACCCACTTAATTCAATCCAAAGTGAACATCCCCATAACCTACCTATACCAAAATTTTGGTTTATTTTGGATCCAAACTATAGTAATCATACCCAAAATCATCTTATATTCATCTTTCTTAACTCAGGCCTACTCCCAACCTTCAACTTGCCTAAATTGTATTAGTATTAGTTTTCACTGTTAGCTTTGGATGAGGTTCCTTTAGAGTGAATCTAAATTTTGACATAATCGTTAGCTCTAGATCCATTTAACCCATTCCACTTTAAAGACATCTCACGTGACTATGGATGGTTTGAAAAAAAATACTCTTTGTTTTAGTGTGCATGTTCTAAAAGATCATGCTTGGTTCATTAAGTTTGTAAAGCATCACCAAAACCCAGTTTCATATTGTGGGCTCATAACCCACAAGGTGAAATGAAATTCAAAAAAGTATAAGCGAGAACTAAACTTGGGGGCAAGTCTTCGCCAACCTGAGAAGAATGATGAAGGGGCAAGTCTTCAGGCAAACTATCTATAGATCCAAAGCATGTTTTCTATTTAGTAAATGATGGTAAACAAATCTGCAAGATTAATCAAGACAACTGTAACTATGATTTTTAGAAGAAGTTTAAGAACATACTCAAAGCAAAGGAGGGAGGGTAGACCAATCTCTCTCTCTCTCTCTCTCTCTCTCTCTCTCAAGGAAGACGCTGGAGGGCCATGACAGTAAAAGTTACTGCTGTCTTCCATCTTTTGACTCTCATGGGATAGCTAACCATCTTTGATTATGGTCTATTACATGAACAATGGTCTAGCAAAGTTCAGATCCTTGCATAGTGTCAAGCTGAAGGCCCAAGATCGAATCCTGCTGGCGCATGAGAGCTGATGTTACTTTATTAAGGTTGGTGCATGTAAGGCTGGGTGGTCGTGCCCTCAACCTGGAGTTTTAGTTCACAAGAGGCGGGCTTATTAAGTGACCCAGTTCTCACTTCTAGTGAGGGTTTTCCTTGGTCATAAAAAAAATATATAAAGATAAATACAAGCAACACTTTTTGACGGGCCCAAATCATAGGCCATATTTGATGTGCGTGTGCTAATTAACAGTTTGACCAGGAAGGAGCCCTTAATCATATAATGTATGATAACAGAGAGAGAGAGTTTTCTTTAGGGCATAGAGTATTAGTACCGCAAGCGATATAATTAATTAAATAAAAAGTATTAGTTACCATGCAACCAGCTACTAGAAACTTAATTAGGTAGATCAGGCTCATTGGGTTGGGTCGGGTCGGTAGCCCGTGGATTGACCTAAGCCCGACCTGGGTTTTAACCCGATCACTACCGGGTCAGGGCCTAAAGCCTTGACCCAAACTCGGCCCATGGTGGACCGGGTGAGGTTGGCCACCCCTGCGCACCACAGAGGGTTGGATGGCTTGCAAGGTGACGTGTCAACCTCCCGTCACAAATCCCCAATTCCCCACGTGGGGACCACACCTACTGGCCCCCACCACTAAAAACAAAAAATAATTTCACTGTCCCCTTGTGGCCCCCACACCCGTCCATCCTCGCTTCCCATTGGTCCACACGTCTCTTCCCCTCGTACTCTTATAGGATTCCACTTTTCTGGAAAGCTTTCACGGTTCACAAATCACACCCCCTTACCATGATAAATTGACAGAAATGCCCTCGAGATCCCAAATGACCAAAATGCACCTTGTCTCCTTCCCTACACAGTGAGGGCAATTTCGTAATAAAAAACTTGGGTCCCCCAAAACCATGACATGAGTACATGACTTGTTGTGCCTACTACAACCAAAGGTGCTTCCACGCCCCAGTTTTATTATAGAAAGTGGAGATCTTTCATTATTTAAGGTGTGTACATTTAGGGTAATAGTGCACATGCCTATGTGCCATTTCCCGGTGGACCGACGGCCGGCGGCATCCCAATAGGAAGATCCATTTAAAAATTAGTTAAGGTGGGGGGGGGGAGGGGAATTATATACACAGGGTTCACACTTTATATATATATATATATATATATATATATATAGAGAGAGAGAGAGAGAGAGTGTAATTGGTATAAAACCACTTCCATTTTTTGCAAAGCATCTCTCTGCTTTTGTTGCTGCTTCCTTCTGGCCCCTGTCATCATTTGGGCTTGTGGGGAGTCGGATTTTGAGATCGAACGGCGAGGAATTCTGGGATAGGCTGAAGAGATCTTTCTAAAATCCGGCAGTGGGGGGACTTTTGGGGTGTGTCTGATTTCTAGAGAGAGAGATGTGGGATCTCAACGACTCGCCGGAGGAGAGAACGGAGGCGTTCTCCGGTGGGGGACGAGGGGAGAAAGGTAAAGGCGTGAAGTCGGCTAGCCAAAGCAGCGACTCGAACGAGAATTCGAGCTCCTCGGCGGTGGTGATAGAGGGTTCCGACGAGGAGAGGGGCACGGCGGCCGGCTATGGCGAAGGGGAGGTGGTGGTGGAGGAGGAGGAGGAGGAGGATGGGAGGAGGAGGATGAGCATTTTCGGCTTCTCGGTGGCAGACGACGAGAATTGCTCGTCGGAGAGCGAGGGCACCGCTAGCGCCTGCGTCATTACGAGGCAGTTTTTTCCTGTGGGGAAGGACGGGGAGGACGGGGAGGTTCCCGCCGTCGCCCTCCCCGTCCTCGCCGCCGGCGGCGGCGGTGGTGGTTCCTTTCTCGCGAGGGCTCACTGGGTCGGCGTAAAGTTCTGCCAATCGGACCAGCCCGGCGTGGGCAAGCCGTCCGATGGGTCGCAGCCCATCAAGAAGAGCCGGAGGGGTCCTCGGTCCCGGAGCTCGCAGTATCGCGGGGTCACCTTCTACCGGCGAACCGGCCGGTGGGAGTCTCACATATGGTATTCTCTCTCTCTCTCTCTCTCTCTCTCTCTCTCTCTGAATGGATGGATATTGATGGGCTTCTCTTTTGTGGTGTTTGATGCAGGGATTGTGGGAAACAAGTTTATCTAGGTACGTATAAGAGTGAGAGAAGATAGGCCAACAATGGTTATTGAGAGAGAGAGAGAAAGAGAGATTTAGTTTTTTGTTAATGAATTTTGTAGAAGATATTATTGTTAAGCTGATCTTGGTTTGTGACCTCTCTCCGATATAGGTGGATTTGACACGGCTCATGCGGCTGCACGGTATTACACAATTGATGATTTTTTTCTCATTTGCTTGTCATGGTTTTCAAAGGAAGCCATGTGTTTTTTAGATGTGATCGGTTTTGGTTGAGCTTGGTGTGGTTTGGATGTCTTCCCTTCAGGGCTTATGATAGGGCTGCCATCAAATTTAGAGGAGTGGAGGCTGATATCAACTTCAGTTTGGATGATTATGAAGATGACTTGAAGCAGGTAAATTGAGAAAAAAAAAGAGTTTTTTTCTCTTTGTGGCTTTTGGATAAAAGTTTGTGATAGTTTGTTGCTTTGATTTTTTGATCGAATTGGGTATTCAATGCAGATGAGCAACTTAAGCAAAGAAGAATTCGTTCACGCTCTTCGTCGACAAAGTGCTGGTTTCCCTAGGGGGAGCTCCAAGTATAGAGGGGTTACATTGCACAAATGTGGTAGATGGGAGGCTAGGATGGGTCAGTTCTTGGGGAAGAAGTATGCATTTGCAGCCATTTTTTATTGCTAATTATTGTTCTTTGTCTATACTTCTTTTTGCTTTGCTTTTAACTTCTCTCCATGGTTGAAATAGGTATGTGTACTTGGGCCTTTTTGATACTGAAGTGGAAGCAGCAAGGTATGTCTATATGAATAGTCATTTAATAGTTCTAATAAAGTTAGTGATTGAGTTTCTCCAATTTAGAGGATTACCATGTTGAAAATTTGGTCAATTGTAAAACTTATTTGTGATTGATGAGTATGCAGGGCTTATGACAGAGCGGCAATTAAGTGTAATGGAAAATATGCAGTGACCAATTTCAATCATAGAATTTATGAGAACGAGCTTACATCTACAAGTAAGCAGCAGGATAAGAAGAAATTGTGTTTTTCTTAAATGATCTTGTTGAAGTGATTTGAGTAATTCTCTGACCTTTATAGGTGATGGAGATCTTGAGCACAACCTAGATTTGTGTTTGGGGAATTCAAATTCAAAAAGAGAGGAGCTTGCATCAATGGATGTTGATCGATTGGGCGTTATGGATTCAACTCCAATGCCATCCCAGACAGATTGGAGAACGAGTGGAGATGTAAAGTCAAAGGTATACATAAATAAGTGCACAATCTATATCCAAGTAATTTCTTGCTTGATTGTCTGTTTGGTTTCTTCTCAATCCATTAAACCAACATAGCCAAGGAGTTGCTTCATTATGGGGATTATATGATAAATTCATTCTTTCTTGTGTCAATCAGATGGATAAGATAACAAATTTGCCAGACGAACGCCGAGCTAAGCATGACAGTCTCCTTCCTCAACCCGTTGAGTTCTCCAGCACGGGGCAAATGCTTCTCAACCATACACAATTTCTGCCTCAATTCACACTAAGACCAAACGAGCTAGCAAAACTCGGATTCCTCAAACAAAGTATGGAGACTTCGCCAGCACCCTCACCCTCCATGATTCACGTAGTTCAGCAGCAACTGAACCACAATTCTCTTCTCCCCGGATCATATCATGTCAGTATGGGGTTCCTCCCCTCCTTTCAACTAAATTTCAATTGAATTCTTCAGAATTGAACGTTCCTTAACCATTTGATCCAACTTTTCAGTATCTGAATCCAGAAGGAACGGCGATCGGAGGGCTCTCATTGGCCATATCTGCCGGTAAACAGGAAAGACAGACAGGGTGGGGGAAGCAGCAGCCTAGCCAGAGCTCAGCATGGACTAATTCCTCCCAACTCTTCACAAATCCCGCAGCATCATCAGGATTCTCTGCTCAGACCATACAACCGAATTGGATGCAGAAGAATGGCTACCATTCTCTCATGAGATGAGCGGGAGTTAGAAAGAAAGAAAACAACAGATGAAGGAATGAGTTCAAAACCGTAAAAACTGTTCCCAAATCTTCTTGGAATTCTATTGAAAATTACAACGTTGTTTTGTGTAACTTTACTAAAGATTTTATGCCATATTACTTGGGTGCTAAACCATTGGAATAGGGTTTATCATTTCTTTCTTGTAAGGTAGATATTAAGCAACAGTCTCTTGCCAAAGGGTAATTATTCCCGGCGGTAGAGTTTTACACAGTGGACACCGACTTGGGTCCATGGTCAATGTGACACCACTCCCTCTCAAATGTCCAAACAGTAGCGGTGGTTTCTCCATGCTAAATAAAAATAAAAGAAGAAGAAGAAAGCCTATTCCGGGTGAGTGGTACTTATAATTGAGTCATGACTCGGGGATTCATGAGATTACTTTGTGGGTGTTAATCTAAGAATAAAGTTAAGGATAAAACTGTGGAAAGATGACCAGTCGGAAGTGCGATATATCGCTTTCCTCACCCTTGTATGAGTAAGATTACGGCAACATTCGCCATATGGGTGTCATAATTACAGAGAGGGACGTTACCTAAGATCAAATGAAAGTTTTAGAGAAAGCAAGCCAAAGCAATCATTTAAAAAAAGTAAAAAAATAAAAGCCAGACCTTCTGCCTTTTCTCTTTCGTCAATTTTCTCATTTGTCTTCTTTTTCGTTGGGAATAATGCTAAGTGAAAAAACCACAATACTTTTTTACAGTCTTGTACAATCCTTACCTGACAACATTCAAAGAGGTTCAGACCAGAATGGGTCTCTGAGTCGATGCGGCTGGTTAGGTACGGTGTGGACTCTGGGGAACAGGAGTAGCATACCCCTATTCAATTCCTCTTTCAAACCCATGTCTATCCCTTTTCTTTTTTACCATTGTTCACGGTTAAAAAAACAAAACAAGGGATTATCAGGCTCTCACCATCTTTATCCTTTCTTTTTTACCATTTTTCCCTGTTAAAACATGAAATTAACTGGTGGGGATTCTGGGGAATGACAAACTTAGTTGGGGTAACTGGGTTTTCACTTTTTGATTAAAATGGCAATAATGTAGGTATGAGAGATCTCAGTCGTCCTAGACCTCCTGCATGCAACAGATCTAACTCCAAAGATACCTACCTCTTTGCTTTGCCTCCTTTATTGACCTATTATTGAAGTTTACTCTGTTTCACCATAATGCTAAACTTGTGACAAGGTAGAGATGGATTTGATTGGTGGGGTATTGGCTAAAAGATGGTAATTGGAGAGAGAGAGAGAGTAACGTGAGACCAGATTGGTATGGGAGTGATCTTCACGTACTGACAGGCATGCTTTCCATTTCTGGAGATGGAGAAGGAAGGCCAAATCTAAGTCCGACCGTTTTGGCTTTCTTCCCATGCAAATTTTCTATTCAAAGGTATCGGAAATATGCCCTTATAGAAACCAGATACCGTACTCGTTCTAATCTTTTGATTACTTTATTGTTTTATTCTTTATAGTCTCTTCTCAATGGGAGAAAGCCATGAGAAATTATTTTGTTCCTTTTATTTTCTTTTTGGTATTTAGGAAGCGAGCCTCTTGCATTTTCTCCCCCGTACGCAATCAGTTGGGCCACATAACAACACGCCAAACCCAACACTGTTCATTATTTTTTGTGTTTTAGTTTTGTAGAGAAAGAGAGACGTGCTGATTTGGTTATATAAGAAAGTCAATAGTCACGATCCTCGCTTTCTCTATATAAATATAGAGAGAAGGGAATGGTCTTACCTCTTTTCTCGTTACTAAGCTACCACAGAGTTACCATGTTTCCTAGAATTATTGAATGACGATAATACTATTGAGCAATCATAAAAGCTCTACTGTTGATGTTTATCATTGCTGAGTTTTCTTTTAAATTAATTTGATGTAAAAATTTAAATATTTTATCATCAATTTTAGTATAATATCAATCAATGATTTTTTTACTTTTTTAAAATACTTGAAAGTATGATTTTTGGGTGATCCTTATGATATATATATATATATATATATATATATATATATATATATATATATATATATATAAGCCCATAACAGTGGAAGCACAAATTGTTCACTATTATAGGACGCAGCGGTGATGCTTTTTCTAACTTATAACAGGAATTAGAGCCGTCACGACTGCGCTAATTTTTGTTTTCCTATTCAGGCCATTAGCGGCTGTTGTGACCGCCGCTAATGACCTTAAATCATTCAAAATAGGTGAACAAGCATCGTTGGACGATAAACCCGTCCACTGTTACAGGCTTCTATATATACCTTTTATTGGGAAGGCTTAAACGGTAGAAAATGATAATCATCACAGCTAAACTAGCTAGTCCCAGTTAATTCTTTGGTTTTCTCAACTGTTCTATCATGCCCTTTCATTACAAGCTGCTATATACACCAACGCTGCATAAAGCATGGATCGATTCTGCTTTTCATGGTGACAGGGCATCTAAACCATCATTAAGGCTAGGACCCCACATATACGTGGAGGTGGACGACCTGGTCATCATCAACAATAAAACCTAGATTGTACAATAGTATTAACATCATTCAAAATGGTACCTCTGCCGTTTGCCCTTATTTCACATCATATGCTAAACGAACATGAAAAAAATATCTTCGTGTTTGGGTGATGTACACATTTTTCTCTCTCAAAGACCATCTAGTGATGCACACTAGCCAAGTTCCGGCTGTTCAATCTTGGCACGGTTCAAAATTACTTTGGCCAAACTCGAAGTTGAGCGTGTAAGGCATGAATTGTCCGAACTCGGCTCGATTTCAAGCTCGAGCCAAGTCGAGCTTAAATAAGATTTATTAAGAAAAAAATTATAAAGAAAGTAATTGATCCCCCAACCTCTTTAACTGTAACAACCCGATCTGGGACCTCAGGAGTCTGAATTCGGTTGGTATTACTTCCCAAAGAGAAATAGTTCAAAGTTCACATATAGAAAACATGGTTAAATTTTTTTTTCTTTCCTCTGTAAATCGCCGACAGCCAGGACTGCTGGCCCTCACTCACCGAAAAAAAAATGATGAAGATGGAGAAGAGGGGAAGGGTGCTCACCTTGTTGTCGCCATTGTTGTCACCGATAAGTTCTCCTCTCTCTGCCTCTCCCTCTATCGCTCATTGAGGTGCGATGGAGGGGGGCTGCGTGAGGGCTATTAGCCCTCACGCAGGGTAAGGATAAGCCTCACCTTTCACGGATTTTGGGGGGTGAGGTTTATCCTCACCCCCTTTGGCAACGCGGTTTCCTCAAAAGAAAAACCGTCGTTTCCTTTCCTTTTCTTTTCTTTTCTTTTTGTTTATCCCTTCCGACGATCTTGCCAGAGGGGGTTACAATTCTACCCCCCTTAAAAGAAGATTTATCCTGAATCTTACTTAAAAATAAATATAGAAATTGCTCGCGGATGCCTGATTCATGTTATTATATAGCCTCATTATTGTTGTGATGACTCCATCTAACTAATACCAGAGATAACTTTTTGTTTCTCAGTTTCTAAACTTTTGCATCCAAAATCTCTATAGGCTTCTCATTCATGCGTAAATCATCTTATATTTTCAGTACTGACTCATCAATATCTAGTATGTGAGAGGGATCAGACACATACTTCCGCAACATAGATACATGAAACACATTGTGAATTCGAGACAAGGAAGATGGCAATGTCAGTATGCATGTTATCTAACTAACTCTCACGAGTATCTCGAAGGGTCCAATAAATCTTGGATTCAATTTTCTTTTTCGACCAAAATGTATCACTCTCTTAAAAGCAGATACCTTCAAAAATATATGATCACCTTGCTCAAATTCTAAGTCTCGACGTATTTGGTCTGCATAACTTTTCTGTCGACTTTGAGTTACCAAAAGACGTTCTCGAATAAATCTCACTTGGTCTGTCATCCGCTGTACTATATCAGGCCCTAACAATCTTCTTTCTCCGACCTCATCCCAATACAAGGGTGTTCGACATCATCGACCATACAGTACCTCAAACAGAGTCATGCCTATACTTGCTTGAAAGTTATTATTGTAGTCAAACTTCATCAAAGGTATAATATAATTTCATAAGTCATTATACTATAAAGTATATGCCTGTAACATGTTTTTTAGGGTCTGAATGATTCGTTCTGATTGTCCGTCAGACTGAGGGTGAAAAGTTGTACTTATTTTTAATTGTGTCCTTATAGCTTCTTGAAAACTTTGCCAGAATTATGACGTAAACTTTGAGTCTCTATACGAAATAATCTAATTTGATACTTCATGAAGTCTAACAATCTCTTTGATGAACAACTGGTCACAAGAGTGAGTGGTTTTATAGGCCAAAAAGTGAGTTAACTTAGTTAGCCCATCTATAATCACCCATACTGAATGCATACCATTCTTAGTTCTTGAAAGTCCTGAGACAAATTCCATCATGATATCTATCCATTTTCATTCAGGTATGTGGAGTGGTTGTAGTAGTCCACCAGGTCGTTGGTGCTCTGTCTTCACTGGTACACCAGATACTTGCTTACAAACTTAGCAATATCTCTCTTCATACTGCTCCAGCAAAATATATTCTTCACGTCTAGATATATTTTGGTGCTGCTAGGGTGGATGGCATATCTAGAGTGGTGTGCATCATCCAATAACTGATGTCTGAGCTGATTATTCTTTGGAATACACACCCTATTACAAAATTTGAGAAGTCCTTTATCATCAACTTTGAAAACTGACTCCTTACTTTCTGAAATCTTCTGCCTCACTTGAGCCAACTCTAGATCTAAGGGTTGCTTTTTCTTAATTTGATCCCATAATTCTTACATCAATGTGGTTTGCACAAATAATAATCGTCCTGGTAAGCATTGGGCTTTTGCTTTCTGATGCACGACCGAGAAAAATAAATCCCAATCTGCGAGTCTGGCTAATGCTCCTGACTTTCTGTTAAGGGGATCAACGACTATATTCACTTTTTCGGATGATACTTCAGCTCAAAATCATAATCTTTTAAAAATTGTAGCCATCTCCTTTGTCTTAAGTTCAAGTCTCTTTGCGAAAATAAGTATTTAAGACTTTGATGGTCGGTAAAAACTTCAAATTGATTGTCATATAAGTAGTATCTTCATATCTTGAGGGTGAAACCGACCGCTGCAAGCTCTAAGTCATGCGTCAATTAGTTGACGTCATGCATTTTAAGTTGACAAAATGCATAAGCTATCACCTTACAAAGCTGCATCAGAGCACAACCCAATCCCTTATGAGTGGCATCACTATAAATATTGAAATCTCTAGATCCAGAAGGTAAGACCAACACTGAAGTAGTGGTCAAACACTTATTTATCTTCTGTAAACTTCGCTCACACTTGTCATTTCACTCAAACTTTACGTCTTTCTTAGTGGGCTTTGTCATTAAAGCTACTAATAGGGAAAATCCTTCCACAAATCACCGATAATACCCAGCTGATCCCAAGAAACTACGAATCTCAGTAGGATTCTTGGGACTAGACCAATTGGTGACTACTTCAATTTTTGTAGGGTATACCATAATTTCATCTTTAGAAATAATATGTCTAAGGAAGGACACTTGTTCCAACCAAAAGGCACACTTAGAAAATTTAGCATAAAGTTAATGTTCTCTAAGTATTTACAAGACTATCCTCAGGTGTTCTTTGTGTTGCTCCCTCATGGTGGAATAGATAAGGATGTCATCAACAAATATCGTCACGAACTTATCCAAATATGATCTGAAAACTCTATTCATCATATCCATGAAGGCTGCTAGTGCATACGTCAGACCAAAAGGCATGACCAAAAATTCATAATGGCCATATCTTGATTTGAAAGTCATCTTAGCTATATCTTATTTCTTAATTTTCAGCTGATGATAACCCGATCTCAGATCCAACTTCGAGAAATATGCAACCCTTTGAAGTTGATTAAACAAGTCATTAATCCATGGCAATAAATATTTATTCTTGATGGTCATTATATTTAGCTGTCGATAATCTATACACATTCACAGTGATCCATCCTTCTTCTTGACGAAAAAAATTGGAGCACCCCAAGGAGATACTGACGATCGAATAAAACCTTTCTCCAGTAACTCTTGCAGTTGCTTCTTAAGTTCTGCAGGTCCCATCAAATAGGGAGCCTTCGAAATGAGTATTGTTGTTAGAACGAGATTAATTTGAAACTCAAATTCTCAATCGGGAGGAAGACCTTGAAGTTTCTCTAGAAAAACATCAGCATATTTCTGAATTATGTTCATGCTAGATATGGTGAGATCTTCACTCTCTTCGGTCTTCATGTAGGCTAAAAATGTCATGCATTTGTCTTGAATGTACTTGTTAGCCTTTAAACAAGATATGATCGTCGGTTTCGATAGTTTCTTAACACCTTGATATGTGAAAGTTGAAGTCTTGGAGATCTGAAAACTTACACACTTCTTTCTGCAATCGATGGTGGTATGATGGTCCAACAACCAATCCATGCGAAGGACAACATCTATATCATTGAAATCGAGTTGCAATAAGTTCACAAGCAACTCACGATTTTCTATTTTCACTATACAGTTGTTATACACCGTGTCCACAATGGTGGACTTGCCTATAGGTGTTTCTATCAAGTAAGAAACACTCAATTGTGACGGTGCAACAGGCAACCGTTTTCTAAAAGTTGATGTAGTGAAACTATGTGTAGCTCTAGAGTCAAACAATACATGTGCTACATTGAAATTATCTCGTAATAGGTTTATCATTATTTGATTCATTTATACTCGTATAAAATTATATCACATGTTAGCGATTACGATACTTATTTTCTCAAAATATTTTATTTTATTTCATTAATCATCCGAGTACACATAAATAAAATATTACTAAGCAAATAAGAAGAAAATAAAGCAAAATAAGAAATAATCGAACTAAACTAAATAAAGCTAAGTATTCCTAAATGTGTCTTCATGTTACTCTTTGATCCATCCAAAGCTTAGTCCTTTCTCTAAACTCTTTCATGTCTGATGAGGGTGGATCATAGGAGAAGCATTCAAGTTGTATAGGAGTAAAATAGGATCAATCATGAGATCCTCAAGCATAGGTAGGATACCCATATTGTATAAGAGTGAAGTGAGGGTGTAGGTAGCTGAGGTAGGATCAACAGTGAGATTTTCATCTTCGCCTCCCTTCCATAAATTTCTCGATGCTGCTCATCCCTAAACTAGTCCTGGGCTGCTTTCATTCACTTTTACAACAAGTCGCACTCTCTCTACAGCCTAAATTATTGCTCTTCTGGTTTCTTCAGAAAGAAACTTCTCAGTCAAATTTAAAACTCCTCGATTGGCTGCACTCATGGTAGCCGCCTAGATGGCTCTAGACATATGTTCTCCCCTTGTACTAGTCATACGAGACCCTTCCCGAGACACAAAGTTTGTGCTAAGGGATGCTCTCCTTGCGACTCCTTCTGGAGCCTCCATCCAATCTCTCCTCATCCGAGCATGTACTAATTGTGCTTTCTGACGGTGGAACTGGTGAGTCCCTCATCCATAGGATTGTGTTTGTCGCCCATGAATAGTGTCAGAGTAGCCCTGTCGATAAATATCTCTTTCCTCAGCAATAGTATAAATCGACGAGGGTTGTGGTGCCAGATCTCTAACTATTTGAGTCATGCTTGACATGACTCCAGTAGTTATCGTCATTATAGCGACAAACTCCTCTATTCCTACAACAGGTGGCTCCATAAGGTCTTGTGCTCTAGAGACTTCATGATTGTTGTGCTCGCTAGCCATTTCCTAATCACAAAACAACCTAGTTACTAACGTGTTCTCGTCGAGCAGAGACTTATATCATATTCTATGTTATTGAACTTGTTATGAATGATGAACTTTTTTGTGTGAACCTAGCTTTGATACCACTTTGTAACACCTTTATCTAGGACCTCAGGAGTCCGAGTTCGGTTGATATTACTTTTCAAAGAAAAATAATTCAAAGTTCACACAGAGAAAATGTGGCTAAATTTTTTTTCTTTCTTCTGTAAATCGCCGGCATCCATGGTTGTCAGCCCTCACTCACCAAAAAAGAAAAGAAAGAAGAGGATGATGAAGGAGAAGAGGAGGAGGGTGCTCACCTTGCCATCGTCGATAAGTTCTCTTCCCTCACTCTCTCTGCCGCTTTCTCTGTCTTTTCCTCTGCCGCTAGTTGAGGAGCGGTAGAGGGGGGCTGCGTGAGGGCTTTTAGGGTGAGAATAAGCCTCACCCTCCGCAGATTTTGGAGGGTGAGGTTTGGCAACACGGTTTCCTCAAAAGAGAAATTGTCGTTTTTTTTTTTTTTTGTTTATTTCCCCTGACGATCTCGCCGGAGGGTGTTACATTAACATTAACCAAAGGACCTACCATTAAGCCAAAACATGTTTATTGATTATTATTACTAAAAAACATTCTATACATATTGAAAATTCTCAACAAAACAGACACAAAAGTCAGGGCTTCTTAATAAAGACTAATGCCCAAAGATATCATATATATAGGGTTTGCAAGCTCGTCTCATTTACAAAGCAAACGAGCCCGAGTCAAGCTTTAACGGAGCTGAGACCAAGCCAGGACGTTAGGTGTGCAACTCTACCAACACCCATATAGAAATGTCAATATGATAAACGTTTGGTTCGGATATTAAAGAATGCATTACCGAAGTTGATAAACCCTTCAACCCCCATTTGGTAGGTAGTATGCAAATCCTTTTGCACTTGATATTTTTGGATAGTTTGGTTTACCTGTATCGTAAACATTAGCGCTGCCCACTAAAAAACAAAAGAAAAAAATGTCAGGCTTTTACCACTTAAAATCATCTAGGGATTTTTTTCTTTGGGTTCAAGGAAATAATCCGCCAAGCAAGATGAGATTCCCTGTCATTCTCCTTCGTGAAGTGTGTGTGCCTTCATATTAGTTAAGAAATATTCCTGTGATTGTCTCACGGAAATTACCAAAAAACCACAAGTTACTAATCTGACTTCAAAACCTTGTTTTGTAACATTAATTTTTTAAATAACCTGCAATGTACCCTTGACCATATATATATATATATATATATATATATATATATATATATATATATATATATATATATATATATATAAAGTGGCAGTTGTGAAACGTCCTCAGCTACCTACAGGATCACATTTGGCCGTCCATCGCAAAGCTTGATGGATGACCAGTGCAAAAACATTAAAAAGATGCTAAAAACATGCTGTTTGCTGGGGCATTTAGTGATTGTTTTTTACCGCCACTAAAGGTCCCATTTCCTCTGGGACCTTTAGCGGCAGTAGTCAAAAACCTTTAATAAAAACACGTAAATAGGGCATTTTTGTCCCTTTTTCGTGTTTTTTTAATTAGCCATCCATCAATTCCTTTGATGGACACTTGATGGACAGCCAACACAATTGCATAGTAGCTGCACACCTAAGAGTTGCAGAACTACCACTCACTATATATATTTATATACACACAAAAGGTAGCGGCATCTATAGCATCATCTAATTTGCATGATCAAGTTCACTCTAACTGCAGTTTAGATCAAATCAGTTTCAAATTTAACCATAAATGGTAATGTATAAATCCAGTCATTCCCAAAATCATCCGTATGGTATAATTAATACCACCGGCTGGGATCTTATTGTTTGATTCAATCATGGATCTAGTATCGGTTGCAATTAAGGAGGACAACAAGAAAAAAAAGAGTAAGAGAAAAGGGTGATGGGATTGAGATTCAAGATCCTATTGGATCCGTAGTTAGTGTTTTAGATTTATTTTTTAGATTTGCTTTTGTATTCGAATCTTATCCTAGATCTAGCGTAGGGTTAAGGTTTTTTTTCATGCTATAGATATTTGTTAGGGGGTTTTGAAGGTTGGTTGATGATTGAGATTCTAATTATTTTCTTTAATCTTATTCATTAGTCGTTCTTTAAATTTAATTATTCAGTTCTTTGGTAGTGGAAATCAATAGGACTAAGATTCGAAGGTGCATCAAAATGGTATTAAAATCTCCATCGTGTCTGTGATGTCAGGAAACAATTAAGAAGAAAAGTATGTCAGAAATCAAGGTTGAAGCAAATGATGCGGTGATGGATTTAAAGGCAGAACAACAGTAACCTAAGACTTGTGAAACTTGATCAACGATTCTTGAACGTGTTCATGCGACGATCAGAGATAAAGAAAAAGATGAGATGCACTGCACTTGAGATATTTGTGAAAAGATGCTCATCAAAGAGTGTGAAACAATGATGTTGACCCTTGGTAATGCCGGACCACCACCACCCTGTTCGATCGATGAGCCTGCAGAGTAACTCTGGCATCATCACCGAACCATTAATGGCCACACACGACAATACTTCAAAACTTGCTGAGAAGTGAAGTACGTGCCAATCAGCATCAAGTTGTTCTGAGAATTCCAAGAGGTCCAGCATCAGCCATCCCTCAACTGGTCCTGATGGGTGAAATTTACATAAACATTTGGATCCGCAAATGGATCCACTACTTCATCTCAAACTACGTGTTAAAGTAGAAGCCTCTCTGCTGGACGGGCAAGAGTCATGTCAGTTAGTCTATGATCTCATTGGGTCGCTCTTAGTGCATGTGCATGCTACCCAAACCCGACCCCATTCATCGTGGGTCATGGATTTGGGTGCTGAAGTGGACCTAGGTTCTAATAAGGCCAAATAACGAGGTTTGAGTCATATTGGATAGGCCTAGGTAGGTGATATATAGGAAACATGGGTTTTTTAGGGTAGGCTAGAGGTTTGATAAGCTGGGTTTGAGTTTGGGTTAGGTTTGGATCATGGATTAGATATGGGTTTGGGAGGCTAGGGTAACGAGCTTGGAAAAGATACAGTGGGATCGTGATTGGATTGGGAATATAATGAGTTAGTGGACCTGGATTTGGGTAGGTTAGGTTATGAGGGTAATATGTCTAGTTTAGACTTGGTCCAGCTCTAAAGTTGTATTAATTGGTCTGGTTTTGACCTGGGCTAAATGGGAACTGAAGCTCCGTCCAGGTTTGAATAGCTCCTGTTTGAGTTTGGATCATTGCATTAGGATCAAAATGAGGATATAGGGCCCAACCTGATGGATCTAGGTGTCAAAAGCTAGAACTAGTGGGTTTTGAGTCAGACTCGGGCTTAGAACATCTGAAATCGGGTTATGAGCCTCAGAACTGGCTTGCCACCCGGTTTAATGATAGAACCAGTTTTTTGAATCAGTTTCTCCCTAGGAACCCACACATTGGACTCCACCCGTGTTGGTAATACATGGGTGGACTCCACACCCACCTGGATAGGGCGTAGGACACCCCTTGCTGATGGCGGGTTGGGATCCTGCCATCTTGCGAAAGATCGTCGGACGGTCGCCGAATGGTGGGAGGCCCTTCTCCCATCTGACAGGTTTGGGGGGAGAAAGAGAGGGTGGTGAGCCAAGGCTCACCGTCAGATGCTCCTGCTAGAGGGAGGGGCTCTTGCCGTCCTCCCCTTTTCAGGGTCGGATCGCAGAAAGATGAGTGGTCAGGGGAAACCTCCTTCTCTGTCTGAATCTAAAATGAGGACGAGGGAGGCGGGTGGTAACCTGCAATTCACCATCTCCCTTGTTGACCTGGGTAGGCGAGGCGAGCATGCTTGATCCATTGTGGTGGACTGATTTGGACTAAATGCATGAGGATTGAGGACTAAGACCTGTAGAACATGGTCTGAGATGCATCGAGTCATGGAAACCAAGTTTGTACCTCTCATTTATGCTCCGTAGGCCTTTGCTCCTGCGGGATTCGAAGTTCATAGATGAGTACATTATGGAGTTTCATTACCTAAACCTTCAAAGTCGGCTTTAGTTGATCGAGGACCAGCAGGTTAGCAAATATATCATGGGCCTTCGTTCTGCTATGTATGGTGAGATGATTTGTCCTGTGATTTCGAATGTGGATCAAGTAACCCAACATGCAATGTCTTTTGAGAAAAAGCTCAAGTCCAAGAGTGATTTGCGGGGATCATCACCAATCAAGACTTTAAGCAGACATCACAACGTGAGGATTTAGGGTCTGCATACAATACCAGGTCATTGTGATGGAGTTGAACATCTACCAGTCCAATATTAGATTGGGATCATGGAATGTTTATCACGTCTAATACACCATAAGATTCTATTTTAGAGACTGAAAAACCAATGGCTAACAATTCACGAAGATAAGGGTGGTTTAGAAAATGACATAAAACATCATATTTGAGCCAACTTCAGTACATGAAAATTGAAAATAGAATAGGCTGAACATGATCCAAGGGTTAGATTTTGCTTTTGGAGCTAGATTTACCTAATCAACTGTGTACCACCATAAGTTAGGGTGGATCAGTACCTATATATATATATATATATATATATATATATATATATATAGATATATATATATATATATACATATATATATATAGAGAGAGAGAGTTAATATCATCTGCAATTGACCTAGCAAATGAGTGAAACCTCCTTGTTTAGTTTTTTTTTCTTGCATCTAACACCATAAATGTGATCTACATGTTTTATTTAGTGGGAACAGGCTTTTGGACCGTGGGAATCTGATATGTATATAGGTTTTCAGGCCATCCAAAAATTAATGGCCAGGAAGGCATCAATTTTTTTCAACTCATAAAAACATGTTTTCTATCGAAAAATCAGATCCAAAAGTCTATTCCTACTAAATCGAGCATGCTGAACACATTTATGAGGTTAGATTGTGTCAAAACAACTGACATCGTGAGATTCAAACCCGATTGTAGGTACGTAGCAAATATATATATGCTCTAGTCTGGATTGTCCGAGGTGGCACTTTTAAAATTCTGAGTACTCCCTCTGTCCACTGGGTATAGTTATTTTGTTGGCTTCATCCTTGCGAAAAGGACAAACAACCTGAATATCGAAGTTTCAATGTCTTTCAGCTCAAATGCCTTAAACCAACCCACCTATAGCCAGGTGTGCGTGAAGCTATTATAGGCACATAATTAAACCATTCTTAGTCGCTGCCATATCCATTCTCTCCCGTGAGTATGTTATCACCGCAGCCTTCAGTTATGTCTCACTTGGGGAATTGCCTAGTAGTACATCAAATGGTAATCCAAGAGCCAATTTGACGAGGGACATACGGCCGGGTCACTTACTTCAAATTTGGGCTTATGTGAATGGAATCAGAATGATTACTACCTGACTTTTTACTATGTTCCAGTAGTCGAGGCTCAAGAGGAAAGTTATACTCAGGATCTGGCTTACTTGAGGGCCAACTGAGCTTAGAAGGGAGCCCTAGCAAGCTGAACATATCTACCTTTAGTAGTAGCTAGGACAAAAGGCACTTCCACATGCTAGGGTACGAATCCATTTTGCCAACATTTCCAAAAAAAAAAAGGTGAAAGCATTTGCCTTTTCCAGTAGAGGAAGTGCACAGTGGCTGCTTACTGTTTTAAGTTATTAAGTTTTATGCTGATAATTTTAGGTACTTCCACTCATGGAAGAAAACTCAGAGCATGGATAATTATAACTTTACAACAGAAGGGAGAAAGGAAATGCCTAGTACAATTTTTCAATCAACCCTTTCTCTCTTTACAAATTTGTCTTAGCGATTTGGTTGGTTACTCAAATTTCCATGTCCAAATGGAGGTTGTTGTCCCACTACAAGGCGCCCACCAACATTATAGTAATAGGGACCATTCTCCAACCGACCTAAAATCTTGGTGGTGATTGGACCCTTTGTTAGCTACAGTATCATTTTTCCAAATAGCGAAAAAATGGATTTCGTTTTATAATGCTTATCGCCCCATATTTGGGTCTAAGCCCCATTTTTTTGTGACTGACTTGTCGGTTTCATATAGGGAAATAACATTCATGAACAATAAAGGTTTCCATTTGATCTTCTTTAACAGCATGCACTTTTGCTAGTTTTTCCTGGAAGTTTTGATGGATTGTCGTTCGCCAAGTTTGACCTTTCTGTTAGATTTTGGATTGAATCGGATCCAACCTGGATGTGACCCATATTGACATGAGCACATCAAGGGATATATATGGGTTAGGCTCATGGGTTTTGGAGGTTACAGGACAATTATGAGGTCTCATAATTGTTCATTCATGCCCATTACTAGTGTCCATTATGGACCTTCACCAAATCTCCCTATAAATAGGAGAGATTTATGGTAGCTTGATGAGGACTACCATGAGGGCATACATTGTTGTTGAGTGTCACATTCGTGTGTGATTTCTCTCTCTATGTTCAAGGGTTATGCTCACCTCTCGACATTCCGGTCTGGGCTCATTGAGGACGTTGATTGGCTGAGGAAGATGCCGACCACCCACATCCACCAAAGCGCTATTCAGATCATCCATGGTTGCATCTCGTAAGTGGCTCTTTCGCGATCCATTTTATGCTAACATTGGGTTGTGGGCTCACATCACGCTTCCATTGCATGCATAGTCGGGGTGTGGGTGTGTCTACATTCATGCAGTGCTCGTTAGAATATTTTTTGGTGCTATTTTTTACTTGTTGGATTCTTGTATGGTTTTGGGAATTTGGCAACAAGGGAAGAGTTGTTGACCGATGACCCACCGCATGTGGGTCAACCGCAGTAGTTGCTTCCCTTTGCAAAGGATGGCGGTAGTCGCCATCAGCAAGCACGGATGCCAAATTTTGGTTGCATCATAGGGACCCCAGGTATTACCTATAAAAGCATATCTTTGTCATTTTAATCATGTTTTTGTGTAATTTTATCATGGATGCATATTGCATGCATTTAATGTTGCTTTATATTATCCATGATATTTAAGCATAAATTATAACTAAATTCATTACATATGTGATGTGTTTCATTAAAATTTTATTTGTGTATTTGAGATGTAGCATGAATTTATATTTATGATGTTATTATATATAGTTTATCATAAATATCTATGCATTATCACGAATGCATGAGCATGCTCTATAATACGAATATGTTTCTGGTAAAAGATTTTGATTAACTGACTTATGCAAACACCAAAGTGATCTGAGTTGTGTTGATGAAGGATTCTTTGGACCATATTAAGATTTAGTATTATGATTGTGTGTAACTTTATGAAACAGTGATTCTATCTAAAAGTATTTAATTGTGTTTCAAATTCACACATTGTGTAATAGTAGGTATGTATATAAACTCATGAAGCATGTTCGTACCCAAAGGTACCATGCCAAATTGTCTCTGGTTACATGATTTGTCAGTTTCACCAATTGAAGTCAATTCTTTGAGAATTGAGGAGTCAAAGTAGATTTGAGTTTATCATTTTTACCAAAGTGAAACAATAGTAATCCTATTATGCTTGTCTCAGAAAAGGTGAATAATAAAGGATCTCAATTTTATCTTTTCAATATGAGTTTTGTTTGAGTATTTATATCGGTTTTTCCTTTCATTCTTGCAATACCAGGTTTATTAATCATTTATGGTTTTAATAATATCTTCATCTTAGACGAATCTAATTTTTTAGATTTGAAAGAAATAGTGTTATTCACTCTAGGTTACATAGACCTAGATTTGAATCTTAGAACTGACGAACATCTCACTCTTATAGAGTGAAGCATAGTCAATCATAAGGTTGTTCATGAGAACTAAGAGCACTCAAATAGTCTTGGTGTGTTGCTTTTTCAATCACGAGTGACTAAGAATATTCGATGTGTCATCTCTCATTGTAGGACAGTGAATTTTTTTTGAAAGCCATTGAGGTAAAATTTATTGATTTAAACGAGATTTCATCTCAGGCCATAATTATTAGAAGCTTCATTTTGAGTCTTGGTATTGTGGACTCTATTAAGAGTTCACTATGTAACACCTCAATATTTCCAACCCTTGGAAAATTATGTAAAAAATTTATTTTTTTTTTCTTATTAAAATCATCAGCAAAAATATTTTCAAACATGGGTTCAAAACCTTGGGCAAATTACGTTACACTCAAAACGATTATACTGAATTCAAAGAGGATAACATGACACAAATAAAAAATTTTATCCAAAAAAATGGTGTATCATTTAAAATATTACAAAACCAATACAATATCATGTGTCTGAATTCAGTGCCCGAAAAAGGAAAATGATTAGCTCATCGACAATGTTTCAACATCCCACATCTACTCCGTAGCTATATCATATTTCTTCATCTGCAATCATTTGTCCATAAAAATTATCAGACTTGTGATAGTCTAGTAGATATATACCAATTCTAAGTAACTCAGGATATTAAAAACATATTAAAGTATCATAATTTATATCTATATGTGCAACTCACATGTCACAATATGTTAACAATTTCATATAGATTTATTCTAGAGAAAAGTACATGCTTTACAATAATCATGTCTAAGTAGGCATAATATGTCATTCACTTAATACATCCATATATTCGTTTACAGGCATGAAGTGTCATTCACCTATTAAGTCTATATATTTATTTGTAGGCATGAAGTATCATTTGACTAATGCATCAACGTATTTATTTTAATCATATTGCGATCTATAGTCGATCCAAATTGAGTATATAGTCATGCTACCACAATAAAATGAAAGTCAAATTCATAGTTTTCCCAAATGAGTTATCACAACAAGTTCATATAATCCACACAATCCATCAAAACCATTTTATTTAACATGTTCATCCTTACAAGGTTTTTACCACATCTTGAAACAACTCCCTCATCAAATTACCTAGTTTTGGACATTTACACCCTCATAGTGGTCAGACTGGTCGCATCCCCTGGTCTTGGACGTGTACATCCTCATAGAGACCGGACTGACTGCATCACCTGGTCTTGGACTTATCCTTAAAGAGATCATTCTCAGAGGAATTGTTCCTCAACAGGTTACCTGATGTTGAAAAATAATTTATCAAATGAATTTTGGTGTCGTACATGCATATACACATTGTATCGCTCATAGGGTCAAAGGTCAATATTCGGGCAACAACATGTATAAAATCATTTAATACAAGATTATTGACCACCCCTTTGAGTACCAACACATATCAATTCAAATGACCAATCTCAAGGTCAGGAGCTTCCCGTCTAAGATTGAATATTTAATGGATCACATATTCAAAATAATTGTTGCATATTTTATTTCTATCATGGTGTAATTCAATCATTTCATGTATGCATGAATCCATATGAATCATATCAATTATCATCATATTTCACATATTCATAAATTAAACCTCAAAGCATGCATATATAAAATCAGTAATTCTATGCATGTGCATTTGATACATCAATTATATCACATAATTCAAAACATATGTATTCTCTAATACACATTATCTAAACCTCGAGCATACGTAATTCATATGCATTTTAAGTTATACATACATAATTCATAAATGTGATATCACAAAACTCATAAACATATCTAAAAGCTCGTACATACAGGTAAAAGCTTGTAGTACATGTCAAAAGCCTGTAATATAGGTTGAAAGCTCATAATACCGGTTGAAAGATGATAATTTAGGTTGAAAGCCCATAATATAAGTTTAAAGCTCGTAATACATGTTAAAACTTATAATATAGGTTAAAAAACCATAATATAAGTTGAAAGTTCATAATACAGGTTAAAAAATAGATTAAAAACTCATAATATAGGTTAAAATACAGATTAAAAGCCCGTAGAACAGGTTAAAAGCTCGTAATATAATTTAAAAGCTCATAATATAGGTTGAAAGCTCATAATACAAGTTGAAAGCTCGTAATACAAGTTAAAAGCTCATAATATAGGTTGAAAGCTCATAATGCAGGTTAAAAACTCATAATATGTATTAAAAGTTTGTAATACAGGTTGAAATCTTGTAATGCATATTAAAATCCTATAATACAAGTCTAAAAGCTCATAATATAGGTTGAAAGCCTATAATACAGGTTGAAAACTTGTAATATAGGTTGAAAGCTCATAATACAAGTTGAAATCCCGTAATGCAAGTTTGAAAGTTTATAATATAGGGCAGAAGCCCGCGTAATGCACATAAACCAAGGCACACAAATAAACTTATTATTTTATGCGTAGCGAAAGAACACAAGCATACATCCAATATATTACTCTAGAAATGAATGATAGCATATTTTATTGGGAAATACAAACATACGAGGAATTTTCCAATAAAATTCACATATATATATATATATATATACATATTTTTTGATATATATATATATATATATTCTTATATATATTCTATGTATTTTATATATAAATAAATAAATATATATATATATATTATTTTATATTGCATATCAAACATGTGTGAGGTTATCAAAACATAAACAAATCATATTGCAAGTACAAGTGCAACAATAATATGAATTTTAACATCGAACTATAAGCATTTGGTATATGAACCTACCTTGTAGAGCATATCGATAAGAGATGAAAAATTCTCAAAAATATCTTGAGAGAATTTCCCTCCAAATGCGGATTTTTGGCAATCTTTACATATGTGTAAGTAAGTCGACGAAGGTAGAATTGATTTATGTGAACCGAGGTGGAGCCAAACTTGTCAACTAGGGGGTTGAATCAGGCTAGGCTAGAAGGGACCGAACTGGGTTAGGCTGGATTAGGCTAAAGAGGGTGACAACCACCAAAATGGTGGTGCAACTAAAAAAGAGGGAAAAAGGCTGAAATGAGACTAAGGGGGAGTGAAGACTCTCTATTTACTGGAGAGGAGAGGCCAAGTGGCAACACCAAGCCAAATAAGTGTTAAATTGTTTAACACTTGTTAATTCTTTACAAATCCATGGGCTACAAAGAGAGGAGATTTGAATATGGGTCTAGAGTGAGACCCAAATCTGATCCCTATATCTAACAAGACATAATTCTAGTTTGGTTAGATTCTAACTCCTAGTTGGGATCTAATTTTTATAAGCTAGATCCTTATATTTTAGTTAATTTTTAATTAAATTCAAAACAATAAATTTATTTATACAAATAATATTTTGTACGTCATAAATGCTCATATGCATTTGACTGGGCTTGGTCAACTAAGGTATAGACGACCATCACCCTCAAGTCATCGCGAACCCTGAAAACTACTAAAACTATCAATATACCCTTAAACTTGTCGAGCATGTTTTAAGCTCGTATGAACTTCGATTTCGATGAAACTATGTTTTCTTCAAAGTTTCGATGCAAATGCAATCACACATTCAAAAATTATAAAATAAGTTATAAAAAATGTATAAAACATAGATATTATAATTCATCAAAATACTAAAAATTTATCAGTTATTACACAATGAGGACCTTTTTGTGATAATAAAATTGTCATGTCCTTCTCGAATAACAATAAGAGATTCACCTCATATTGACACATGAAGTAAAAATACTTTGTTGTTAAAGAAATGACTGAGAATCATGTAGTCTGTATTTATATAATCAGAAAGAAGAAAATGACTATCAAAATTATATCCTCAGCATGTAATGAAGATGAGTATATTTGATTCTTTCTAATGTATGATAATACATTATGATTATATATTATCACATTTATGAAACTAAATTGATTATCTATGGTTTTGTGCATTGTTAATTTTGGGTAAAATATCTCTCATTTGGGAAGAAAGAATAACAGAATAACAATATTAAAAGGACCAATAGAATGGAGGGTATTCTTAACATGCTAAACACTGAAGATGAATAATATTATAGTACATAGAAATATGACATCTCATATAGAGGTATTCATCTCCATGACTCGTATGATTCATTCTTGTGATATAATATAACATATGAACCTATATGAAAATTAAATTGAGATAATGGTAAAGAACCTTGTTGAAGTGTTTTTTTATATCTGGGTTAAGTGGGAGAATGTTGGATTTTGGATTAGATCGGATCCAACATGTATGTGACCCATATTAACATGAACACATCAAGGGATATATGGGTGTGGCTCTTAGGTTTTGAAGGTTACAGGATAATTACGAGGTCTCATAACTGTCAATTCATGCTCATTAGAGACATTCACTAGTGCTCATTATAGACCTTCATCAAATCTTTCTATAAATAGGAGAGATCCATGGTAACTTGATGAGGACTACCATGAGGGCATACATGGTTGTTGAATACTACATTTGTGTGTGATTTCTCTTTAGATTCAAGGGTCTTGCTCACCTTATGATATTTTGGCCTGGGTTCATTGAGGGCGTCGATTGGATGAGGAGAATGCCAACCACCCGCATCTACCAAAGCGTTATTTGAATTGTCCATAACTCTTCCGCGATTCACTTTTATGTTTTATACTAACTTTTCACTTAACATAGATATGCTTGTTCCCATAGATAACTCTTCTATAAAATTTATTGATATTTGAACTTATCATTTTTGTTTTCATGAAGAACATGGAAACCACCTTTGAGATTAGAGACCTGGTCGTTCAAGCTATGCCTGCCGTACTTGCGGTAGCTTTCCCAATGGTGTAAACTGGGGGCGTTCCTTGCCGCAAGGTAAAAGTTTAATGCACTCTCCGGTGGGCAAATGAGACCTCAAGAGTTGTACCAACCAGAGGCCAGCCCATATGTGAACTATGATGAAAGAGTTTTTCTTTTTTTGCCTAACCAAAAAAGTTATTTTGAAAGATATAGTCCTTTTATGGATCCTGCTCCCAATCTAATAAGTTCTGATGATTTTCAAGGAGTTGTGTGTCTCAAATAGAGACGAAAGACATGACAATCTTGGCCACACAATTTATATTCATTTCTCACTTCTTTCTTTTTTGATGAAAAAACAGAAAACTGTATAAAAAAGACCAATTATTGCACATGGGTGATTAATGATCCCCAAAAGCGGCAAACCAAGAAAAAAGCAAAAGGACCAAGCAAGAAAAGCACAAAGGAAAGTTTGATAAGATCTAGCTTTAAATGCCCAACCTCATATACCTTATCCTGAAACGTCATGATCCAGAACGACCCATCACGATCTGCCATCCACTCAATTTAATTGATCTGAGATCAAAGATCTATCTCCATCTCTACCATGATCTTTCATGAAAGGCAGTCAAGCAGTCGTGGGGCAATTGCTATATCACGTCGTCATCATCCTTTTTAATGTAAGAGGGTTAAGTCCAACCATCCAACTAACGTCCAAATTCTAATAGTTGCTTGACGGCGTAAAATTACACACACACACACACATTTTTTGCAGCCAAACATCGGCATACAACTAAAGAAAACCCCTGCAACCCAGTTTCCATGTATTCAAATAGATAAGGACTTCTAATTCTGGTATAAAGGTAGAACTTTGAACAATTATATTGAACAGCAAACCGCCCTCCTAATCAGACTGCTTGGATCAAAGCAGCAAGGAATCATCTTTCAACTAAAAAAGATTACTATTTTGCATGTGGTGAATTGAAGCTATCAAAAGCAAAAGGTTGCACATTAGTAAGAGATTGACTATAAAAAAAGGGTCCCATATTTTAATTCCTTAGGCCCAGTTTCGATGACAAGGGCAAAATCAGGTTGTTGGACAGAAAATACAAAAAAAAAAAAGAAAAAGAAAAATACAGCTTGGCCATTTTCTGATCACCCACTGACCGGAAAATGGCTAGGGTGATGTCACTTTTCCCAGGACCATCCTAGTTATTTTTTGGCCGGTGGGTGGCTAGAAAATGGCTGAAATATTACTAAGAAAACTGAAAAAAAAAACATCCAACCATTTTTCGGGCACCCATCTGTCCGAAATAGCTAAAAGACTAGGGATGGAAGTGGACCGGAATAAAATGGGTATCCGTCCGAACCTGCCCCGTTTGGGGCGGGGATGGAGGACACGGGAAATTAACTGGGGATGGAGGTGAAAATTAAAACTCCTGCGGGAATGGACTTACTCTTTGCCTCCGCGCGTCCTACCCCATTACCGATCTTCGTTATTGAAATTACTAATATACCCTTATTATATTATAAAATAACATTTAAATCATATATATATATATATATTTCTAACCTTAAGTTTCTACTTCCTAACCATAAGAAGGGACCCCCTTTCTCTCTTTTCTCCTTCCTCTAATGGCTTTAAAGAAGGACCATGTAAATCCTGTATCGGGAGATCCGTCCTAACCCACCTCATTTGGGGTGGGGATAGAGGTAAAAATTAAAACCCTCCACAGGAATGGAGGGCAAAATTTTGACAGGGTAGGGGTGAAGAGCTTATCCTATCCACTGCCATCCCTATAAAAGACTAGTGTAATCCACGTGCAGTGCACGTGACTGAAGAAAACTGTGCTGGTATATTGTATAGAAAAACAGGACATTTTTTGTTCTTTGTTTTTTGTCCAGGTAAGCTTGTAAGCATTAGGTAATACCTCAATTTGATGTTACAATTATGGTAAGAAACTCATGCATAACAAGGGGGGCTCTGCTTGTCTGGTAGGAGCAGCTACGTTGCAGGTTCAAAACCCAATGATATAGTTGTATAACTGTTAGGGGTCTGCCTGAACCCAGCTAGCCTTCCAAAAAAACTCATGGACACCAAAAATAACGGTTACTGTGTTAGTCATGGATTACATTCAATTAAAAAGGATAAAAACATATTTGATTAATTGCTTGAGCTGTTCATTGTATTTAGTGTCGTTTATGTAAAATAAAAATCTCTCTTCATTGATGTTAACTCTTGGATCTCACAATGAAACATGAGATCAGTTATGAGAGTTTCTGTGATATACTGGATGCAATGAAGGTGGCAAAACAGGACCTGCCATCAGTCATTGCATAAGTGGATATATACGACTCATATCCAACAATACAAACCGGGTTGTACAGACATACATCTCCGTCAAAGCCCAAGCAAATTCCTTCTGAGAACGACCAACAGCTCACAATTCAGTTTGTTCAGATTATTTGCATATTTTTTCAGCTTTTGTACAGAATGAGGCTTCCATATATTTTGCCTATTTGAGTTCAAAAGCATTTATTATCTTTGGAAAATTACAAACAATATGCTATGATAGAGGTCAGTTAGGTTGCATTAGTGTGAAAGTTCTATTAGAGCGGTCGACTATCTCTTCGCATCATAAAACTAAAATATATTCAGGATTTTGACTAAGGGAGGCAAAAAAAATTATAATAAAATAAAATACAAAAACTAAAATATAAATGAAAGAAATATAAATAATAAAAATAATAAAAATTTTCAAAACTTTAGGAGGGACTGGAGTTTTGAGGCAACATAATCTTTGCACGTATGTAAAAGAACAAAAAATCATTCTCAAATGGTCCATGTTAACCTTGTACGTGTTATCCCGATTCCAAATTCCAATGTGAAAAAACCAAACATTCATTCCCAAATGGTTCACGCTAAGCTTACCCATTTTGGGGAAGATGTTGGCAATATTTCTAAGATTGGTTGGTTAAGTGAATGGTTTTTTGAAAAGAAAAAAACAACCCAACAGTCTGAATTGAATGAGATTTTTTTGTGTGGCAATTTCAAAGAGTTTTTTATTTGGCATGTTTTATATATATATATATATATATATATATATATATATATATATATATATATATATATATATATATATATATATATATATATATATATACACACACAAGAAATCAGACCTTTAGCGGTGCTAAAATAAAGTTAGTAAAAGCTAGCATAGCGTTCGTAGTTTTGACCGTAATATATTTACTGGTGCTAATGCATAGTGTCAGTAAATGATTTTTTTATTGGCGCTAAATTAGCATCAGTGAAAATGTTATTTACTGGGAAAATGTGTGTGACGGTTAACATTTTTTGTGCTAATGTAGTGCCAACAAAATATTTTTTCTGGCATTAAATTAGTGTCAGAAACAATACATTTTTACATTCATTCTAAAATTAAGATGCTTATACATACATAATTTATTCATTAATTCATTTGAAACTGAATCAGTCCATACATTCATTCGAAGCTCATTCATTTCACTCATTCTAAAATGAACATACTCATATATATATATTCATTTTTTGCATTCAATATGTGTAACGCTCCAAAATTATATTGAAACTTTTAAGAATTTTTTTTAAAAACTAATAACACAACAGAATAAAATCTTTTGAATTCGATGCAACTTTAGGTGAGTTACAATAACTCAACTCCACATATACTAAAACTAAACATTAACTCTAAAATTTAATATCATAGCATGCTTAAATAATTTAGAGTTTACATTTCAATAAACAAAAGACAAAGCAATCCAAAATTTATGCTGGATTTTGCTGAAAAAGAAAAACATGATCATCCACATAACATTGCCGATCAATCCTTCATCACTGCAGCCTAAGCGACACTTGTAAAATGTTAAAGTATCTCTCAAAGTAAGAAATAAATTATAAAAATCAATTAAAGCATGCAACATAGTATATCAAAACATGCATAAATACATTATCACAATCAATTATGCTTATAGTTAATTTCAAAATGATTATGCTACAATGCACAAATCCAAAGTAAACCAATAAATTCAAGTACAAACTGTCTCAACACTAGTGATTCTATACATAATGATTTGTTTCTCTTTTCTAGCCTTGAAGGTGCATTATCAGGTTTCTAACTCCGATTCAACCAATCCAATGAGGTGTCTATTATATCATGTAGTTTATTAGCTTCATCAATTGGAAGAATCTGCGAACTCCCTCTGGAGTTTTCACTTGAGTGGTCTGTGACTGAGAGAATCTCTCAGAGATCCATACAGAATCGATTCTTACTCTATAGAGATTTGGGATATACCACGTAGGCCACACGGTAGTCTGATCCCCTACGACCAAAGACTGGGGACCAACAGAGACACCTAGCTCTCCAAAGCGATATTGATCGTGTGTACTACCTCTCTCTCTAAAGTGGCCTCAGGTTTGAATGGTTTATAGATGCTATTTACTTATTAGGCTCATGGATTAATTTCAAGTACTCTCAGTACATGGGACCGCTAGCTCAAAGTCCACTGGGGAAGAATCTATAACACAGAGTTGTTTTAACCCCATTCAAACACCTCAAAGTTCTAACCCCATCTCTAGGTGACTTTGAGCACGGCATCCTTCAGAAAATTATGTGATTATGTGCATGGTTGTCCAGTTTTTAATGTTCTTGGTGCTTCGTAGGCACCTATGAGTTTCATCAAACTCAGGCTCACTCATGAGCCGTATTCATACTCATACTACATATTTATTATATCAAGTATACATCACATCATATGCTCATATGCCTACACATAGGCTGCATACACTATTTAATCATAAACATGCCCTAATAACCAAACATCATATGCATCAATTTATTTTTCACAGTTCACGCCTTATGATGCATAGTGCTCACTAACATATTTAACATATGCACGGTTATCAATCATGATTGAACATAAAAGTCATTCAATTAACATGCTTATCAGCCCATAATTAAGTTTAAGCATTCATGATCATGCTGAAATAATATAGAAAACAAATAGACATTAACATAGAATAATTAGGTAATTCAGGTCATTGTTAACCTGATTTTGAAAAAAACACCGAGACTCATAGGGATCAAATTCAATTCTCAAACTTTAACTAGGGTTGCCCCAACATGTCAAGGAGACAAACCAAGAAACAAAACATCAAAACCAGTTTTAATAAAATCAAAAAAATTCTGAGACTGAACCCTATTCAGAATATTTTATAAACCAATTTTTGTATTCTGAAGAAAATTCACCAAATTTGAGAATTTTCTGGGACCCACTGTTAACTCTTTTTGAAAAACCCTTTATACCGAGTCTCACTCTGTATGTGGATGTTCATTCAGGTTTTTTACAAAATTAAATAAGTAGTTTTGAATGGTTTTTCTTGAGTATTAAAATAATTGGTCAGAATAGCCCTATAACCAGAGCCAGAAAATATTGCTCTATTACAGAGGGCATAACTCCCTTAAAACAGGATCAATTAAGAGGCTAAAGTCAATCCTCGAATATGTAGAACATTCTAATATTTTTATTTTCTTTTTCTGATTCGTATTCTAGGAGATATGAATTTTGTTCTAAAACTTGTTAGGTTAAAAATGGAAAGTTTCATAGTCAGTTCTGCTATCAGGGCAGAAAAATTATGTCATGTTAAAGAGGTCATTTTGACATCAAAACTTACTCAAATAAAATAAATAAGGGCTCTAAAATTAAGTCCTGAATGTGTAGAATGAGCTAGTATCATTATTTGTATTTATTGAAATCGTATTCATCGAGTTATCACTTTTTTCCAAAATATGTCAGATCCAAAACGTGAACAGCATAACAAAAATTTAAATACATAAATTCTTCAATAATCAATGTTAAGTATAGCAAAAAAAATTAATCTAACATCCTTGTTAATTAAACTAACATGATCACACTACAATATAACCGTTAATCATAAATTTTCTATACTAAACTACATGAATCATAATTTTTTACCAAAACTCTAATCAAACAAATCATGCAATCAAACAACCACCATACACGTACTGACATGGTTTGAAATCATGAATTTCACAGATCTAAACAACCTATATGTGCTTATTTTTCATAGATCAAAACTACATATTCAACCATACCAACTGATTTCACTAAAATCCCTTTTCAAAAAACTGATTTTGAACAAAATATATTTTAGTGATGTATTTTCACCAAAAATATTTTCTAAAACTTTCATAAAACCAAATTTTTAATCACTCTAAGGTTTGATCCACCTTGGATCAGATCTGAAAATTGGTCCTATGCATATTCCATGTGTTGGGATCAATTTACGCCTATGCGATAGATGAACCTACCTCTTTTGGTGTTTCAAATCAATAAAGCCTTCATCTATTGTCTTGGATTCACCAACAAAGGTCATCAAGCTTGGCTGCAACCTCAATGGCGGTTGAATACCTCCACCAAAAAGAAGAAGAAAGATAAGAGGAGAGGGGCTAGATGGCTCCTTGGTTCTCTCTCTCTTTCTCTTAAAAATCTTTTTTTTTTCAAAATCTCTCTCTCACAAAGTCTTTTCTTCTCCCAATCTCTTTTTCTCTCACAATGGCTGATTAAGGATTTCTAAAACCCTTGTTTAGGTTTGGAAAATAAGGAGGAAAGAGGGTGGGTCATGACCCCCTCTTCTTTCCTTACTTTCCAAAAGTCAAGGCAAGAAAACTTGCCTATTTGCTTGCTTTTTTTTTCTTGCTTTCATTTATTTCTTTCCTTTCTATTTTTCTTTCTAGCTTAGGCCAAGAGTAGAGATGCCTCATCTGGTCCCTTCCTAGAGCTGGCTTGGCTGGATAGGGTCCCTTGACTCTTAGCTAAAGCCAATTCAAGGCTTACCATGTGTTTTGGTAAGTTTTGACTTAGCCATTTTTTTAAAAAAAATTCTTTTAGAATTTTTTTCTTTTCCTATTTTGACTTGGACTTGCTTTATGGAAAGCATGCCCAACAAGGGTGTGGCCCACCTAGGGGATGTCCCACCCTTACTTCCTAATGAATTAATTATAAGTTAATTTCAAAAATACCTAAATCATCCCTATGGGGTTTTAAAATTTCAAATTAAGCCTAAATGCAAATCAAAGCCAAATTTAAAATTCAAATCCACATCAAATTCACCTATATTTCTTTCAAATTCCATTCAAGTCTTAATTGACGTGAAATTAACCCTAAATAAAATTCAAATTTTCATTTTAACATTCAATAAAATTTTAATTTAGCTAGAATTTTATTTTGAATCAATGTACCACATAATTATAATTTTCAAGCATATTTAAATAAATAAAGACCATATTTAAGATAATAAATCATCTTTATTTATTTGAGTAATTGTCAAAATTTTGTGGTTATTACATCCTACCCCCTTAAAGAAATTTTGTCTACGAAATTTGATATAACTACTATTCAAACAAATGGGGGTACTTCTCCCGCATCACATCTTTTGGTTTTCAAGTACATTCCTCTATGTCATCATGTTGCCAACATACTTTCATTAGATGAATAATCTTCGCCCTCAATACCTTTTCCTTATGATTCATAATCTCGACTGGGTTCTTTTTTGTGGTCAAATCCTCTTGTACCTTGATATCCTCATACGGGAACACATGTGATGGATCAGGTGCATACTTTCTCAACATTGACACATGAAACACGCCATGGATCTTCGCATACTGAGGTAATAAATCTACTCGATAAGTTTATATGCCAATCTTCAATAGAACTTTGAAAGGTCCAACATATCGAAGACTGAGTTTCTTTTTCTTGCCAAACCTAAATACGCTCATAGTAGGAAAAACTCGCACAAAAACAAAATTATTGACCTCAAATATAAGCTCTCGCCTTTGTTGGTTTGCATAACTCTTTTGTCTACTCTGAGTCGTCAGTAATCTGTCATAAATCTTAAGCACCTGCTCAGTGTAGTGCTTTAACACAATTGACGTGTCTAGACTTCACTCACCAACCTCAACCTAATAGACCGGTGATCTGCATGGTCATCCATATAGGGCTTCGTAGGGTGCCATACAAATACTTGCATGGTAATTATTGTTGTAGGCGAACTCTAACACAACATGCTTATCCCACTCATCCTTTCAGTCTAGGATACATGCTCTAAGTATATCCTCTAAGGTCTAAATCATTCTTTCAAACTGACCATTTGTCTGAGGATGAAAGGCCATACTAAACTTCATCTAAGTCCCCAAAGCTTTCTGCAATTTTCCCCAGAACTTTGATATAAACCATGGATCTCGATCATAGATGATCGATAGAGGTACTCTATGTAGTCGCATGATCTCCTTGATACACAAATCCACTAGACTCTTTAACGATTGACTAAATATGATCGACAAAAAGTGTGTCGACTTGGTAAGTCTATCCATAATCACCCATATCGTGTCATTACCTCTACGAGTCCTGGGTAAGCCGACTACATAATTCATAGTGATTCATTTTTATTTCTACTTCAGAATCTCAATCTACTTTAGTAATCTGCCTCTGATGTTATATATTTACTTATTAGCAAGTTAAGCATTTCAAAACATACTCTCCTATGTCTCGCTTCATTTCGTTGCACCAGTAGCTCATTTGCAAGTCTTTAAACATCTTTGTATTATCAGGGTATATAGTAAACTGGGTTTTATGTACTTTACTAAGCACTTCTTCCCTTATATGTGGGTCACTAGGTACCCATAATCTTTGTCCATACAAGATACTCCCATTTTCTAAGAGATATAAGGCTGACTCATCGTCCTAGCAAACAACTACCATCTGAGCGAACTTTGAGTCATCCTTCTACTTTTCTATGATCCGTTCTATGATCTCCGTCATTACAGCCACACTGGCGATTCTGATCTTACCATCATTAGATCCAAAAGGTCTCCACTCAATGAGATCTTGCGTCAAACTCCACAGACCTACTAAAACTCTTCCTACCTTGCGGCTAAGAGCGTCTGCAATGACATTCACCTTCCCTGGGTGGTAAACGATCGTGAACTCATAATCTTTTATGAATTCGAGATACCTCCTCTACCTCATGTTCAATTTTTTTTGCATAAAAAGATACTTGAGGCTCTTATTTTGCTCCACCAGTAACTCCTTTACAAGTCTTTAAACATCTTCGTACTGCCTAGGTGTATGGTAAACTTGCTTTTATGTACTTCACTAAAAACTTCTTTCCTGATATGAGGGTCACTAGGTACACACAATCTCTATCCATACCAAATACTCTCATTTTTTTGGAGATGTAAGGTTGACTCGTCTTCCTAGCAAACAACTACCATCTGAGCAAACTTTGGGTCATCCTTCTCTTTTCTATAATCTACTCTATGATCTCCGTCATCATAGTCATACTAGTGATTTTGATCTTACCATCATCAGATCCAAAAGGTCTCCACTCGATGAGATCTTGCATGAAATTCCACAGACCTGCTAAAACTCCTTCCTTGCGGCTATGGGTGTCTACAACGACATTCACCTTCCCTCGGTGGTAAGTGATCATGAACTTATAATCTTTTATGAATTTGAGCTACCTTCTCTGACTCATGTTCAATTCTTTTTGCACAAAAAGATACTTGAGGCTCTTATGATATGTATAAATCTCAAATTGCTCACTGTACAGATAATGTCTCCAAATCTTAAAGGCAAAGACCACTACTACTAATTTCAAGTCATGAGTGGGGCAATTTCTCTCATAAACCTTCAACTGACGAGACACATAGGCAATGACTTTATCGTATTGCATTAAAACACACCCCAGGCCAATACCCAAGGCATCTGTGTACACAATAAAGCCACCTTGCTTTGACAGTAAAGTCAACAATGGAGCTGTTATAAGCTTTTCTTTCAAAGTCTGAAAGCTCTCCTCATACTTGGTGTCTCATGCGAACTTCACTCCCTTACAAAGAAGCTTCGTCATTGACAAAGTGATCCGAGAAAAATCCTATATGAAGTGTCTATAGTACCTTGCTTATCCGAGGAAGCTCCTAATAACGCTGATATTTTTGGGTTGCTCCCACTTCAAGGTATAAGTTTAGAAATCAAATCAGGATTTACCTTATCCTTTTGAAGTTGATCAAATAAGTCTTTGATCCATGGCAATGGCTATTTATTCTTGATCGTGGCTTGGTTCAACATCTTGTAGTCAATGTATAACCATATTGAATTGTCCTTCTTGATAAATAACACTGATGCTCCTCATAAAAATACGCTTGATCGAATGAAGCCTTTGTCTGTCAATTCTTACAACTACTTTTTGAGCTCCTCGAGCTCAGCTGGCGCCATCCTATATGGTACTTTTGAGATTGGGGTTATGCCAGGCACCAACTCTATCGCAAAGTTCACTTCTCGTCTAAGGGATAATCTGGGTAGATCCTCCAAAAATACATCCGCAAACTCTTTCATGACCTCCAGCTCCTATAATGAGGTCGATTTGGGCTCGATCACAAATATGATAGCAAGAAAGGCCTCACAACTACACCCAACTAGGCATTGGGCCTTTATTGCTGAGAGCAACTTTGCCTTCTCTATCGGTTTACCTGCTTTGTATTCGAGAGGCTGATCAGAGCAAGCGAAGCGTATCCGCCTCCCTCGACAATCCAAGCAAGAACTAAAGTAAAACTCTTATTCAAATTATTTAAGTTATCCCTAGCATATTTCTAGGTTCTCAATTACACAGTGTTTTACAATCAATTCAGAAATTTAAAGTTTTAAAGTTTTAAAGCTGAAACATACTTACAGTGATGTCAGAATGCTACACGTGTTAGGTATCATCAGGCTCTGATACCAAAGTTGTAACACCCCAAAATTATATCAGATTTTTTTAGATTTTTTTTAAATACCAATAACACAGCGGAATAAATTTTTTTGAATTTGATGCAACTTTGGGCGGGTTACAATAACTCAACTCTACATACACAAAAAGTAAGCATTAACTTTAAAATTTAATATCATTTCGTGCTTAAATAATTCAGAGTTTATATTTCAATAAACAAAAGACAAAGCAATCCAAAATTTATGCTGGATTCCCCAAGAAAGAAGAATATGATCATTTGACTGACACCACCGAGCAATCCTCCATCACTCCAGCCTAAGTGCTACTTGAAAAATGTTAGAGGCATTAAACCACAGTCCCAATAGGTTGCACCAACCACATAAACACAAACATCTTTCAAAGTAAGAAATAAGCATTGACATAATTATAAAAATCAATTAAATCTTGCAACATAGTATATCAAGACATGCATAAATACATCATCACAATCAATTATGCTACAATGCACAAATCCAAAGTAAACCAATAAATTCATGCACAAACTATCTCAACATGAGTAATTTTATACTTAATGATTTGTTTCTCAGCACTAAAGGTACACTCTCAAGTGTCTGTTAAGGCATGTTTTTTATTAGCCTCATCGATTAGAAGAATCTGTGAACTCCCTTTGGAGTTTTCACTAGAGCGGTTTGTGACCAAGAGAATCTCTTAGTAGCCCATACAGAATTGATTCCTACTATATAGAGATTCAGGACATACCGCCTACACCACATGATAGTCTGCCCCCTATGATCGAAGACTGGGATTCAACGGAGACACCTAGCTCTTCAAAGCGATAACGGTCAATCGGTCGTGTGTACTATCACTCTCTCTAAAGTAGTCTCAGGATTGAATGGTTTATGGATGTTATTTACTTATTAGGCTCATGCATTAATTTCAAGTACTCTCAGTACATGGGCTCGCTAGCCTAATGTCCACTGGGGAGAATTTATAACACAGAGTTGTTTTAAGCCCATTTAAACACCTCAAAGTTCAAACCCCATCTCTGGGTGACTTTGAGCATGGCCTCCTTTAGGCAATTATGTGATTATGTGCATGGTTGTCCAATCTTTAATGTCCTTGGTGCTTTGTAGGCAGCCATGAGTTTCATCAAACCTAGGCTCACTCATGAGCCATGTTCATGCTCATACCACACATTTCTTTTATCAAGTATACATCACATTATATACTCATATGCCTACACATAGGCTACATACAATATTCAATCATGAACATGCCCTAATAACCAAACATCATATGCATCAATTTATTTTTCACAGTTTACGCCTTATGATGCATAGTGCTCACTAACGTAATTAACATATGCACAGTTATCAATCATGATTGAACATGAAAGTCATTCAATTAATATGCTTATCAGCCCATAATCAAGTTTAAGCATTCATGATCATGTTGCAATAAAATAGAAAATGAGTAGGCATTAACATAGAATAATTAGGTAATTCAAGACATTGTTAACCTGATTTTGAAAAGTCCACCGAGACTCATAGGGATCGAATTAAACTCTCAAACTTTAACTGGGGTTGCCCCACCATGTCAAGGAGACAAACCAAGAAACAAAACATCAAAATCAGTTTTAATAAAATAAAAAAAATTCTGATATTGAACCCTATTCAGAATATTTTATAAACCAATTTTTTGTATTTTGAAGAAAATCCACCAATTTTGGGACTTTTTTGGGACCTACTATTAACTCTTTTTGCAAAACCTTTTATACCAAGTCTTCCTTTAAATGTGAATGTTCATCCGAATTTTTACATAATTAAATAAGTAGTTTTGAATGGTTTTTCTTGACTAGTAAAATAATTGGTCAGAATAGCCCTCTAACCAGAGCAAAAAAATATTGCTCTATTACAGAGGGCATAACTCCCTCAAAACAGACTCAATTAGGATCAATTAAGAGGCTAAGTCAATCCTTGAATGTGTAGCACATTCTAATATTTTTATTTTCTTTTTCAGATTCGTGTTCTAGGAGCTATGATTTTTGTTCTAAAACTTGTCAGGTTAAAAATGGAAAAGTTTCGCAGTAAATTCTGCTATCAAGGCAGAAAACTTATGGCTTGTTGAAGAGGTCATTTTAACATCAAAACTTACTCAAATAAAATAAATAAAGGCTCTAAAATAAAGCTTTAGATGTGTAGAATACGATAGTATCCTTATTTGTATTCATTGAAATTGTATTCACCAAGTTATCAATTTTTTCTCAAAACATGTCAGATCCTGAACGTGAACATCATAACCGAAATTTAAATATACAAATCCTTCAATAATCAATGTTAAGCATAGCACAAAAAATTAATCTAACATGCTTGTTAATTAAACTAACATGATCACAGTACAATACAACCATTAATCATAATTTTTTTATACTAAACTACATGAATTTGAACACTACTCATTCACGATTCATGAAAATACCACAAAAAATTGATTTAGACATGCTTTCTTTACCAAAACTCTAATCAAACAAATCATGCAATCAAAAAACCACTATACACATACTAACATGGTTTGAAATCATCTTTATTTATTTAAGTAATTGTCAAAATTTTATGGTTATTATAATATGAACCAGCTCTTACAATAATTAATTTATCAGCAAATGAACATTCTTATATAACATTCATTCAATAATGAGCCTTATCATATATATATATATACATCCATTTATTAAAAAATAAATCTGCTGATACATATATTCATCCATTTATTTAAAAAATGAATATGTTCATACATTTATTCATTCATTTAAAAATGAACCTATTCATACATTCATTTATTTCATTCATTCGAAATGCACCCGCTCATTTATTTCATTCATTCTAAAATGAACTTACTCACACAGTCATTTTTTACTCACTCTTAAAATCATTCATTCATTCATCACAAACGAACCTATTTATGCATACATTTATTCAATAATAAACCTACTTATACATGCATTCATTCAAAAATGATAATGCCCATGCATATATTTATTCATTCATTTAACTTGAAGTTCATATATTCAATCATTTAACTTGAATTTCATATATTCAATCATTCATTTAACTTGAAGTTCATATATTCATTTATTTTAAATCATACTTCTCATTCATTTCATTCATTAAATAATGAACTTTCACAACTCAAACATTCACATTTGAAGTCCTGCAAAAAACATAACATTTAAATTATATATACATGATTGGTCTGGTGGCCTTGGAGGATGACTCAAATGTGTGTGTTTGATCTCACTCCACTTCATGACAGTTTTCAGTTGCCGCTTTTTGTCTAGCATTTGGTGATGTGGGTTTCGATCCCTTCCCAAAACATTTGATTTGGGCATGTAGGCCTTCACCATGATCATGCATGTTCGGATGGTTAGTAACAATGGACGGAGTCCAAACACATGAAAATTTAACAAGGAGAAGCTACTGTATGATTAGCGTATGTAGCCTGTGTGGTTCACAGAGTGATTCTTCTCTACATCTTCTATGGTTTTGTTCTTATTTTCAATCAATTTTTTCTACCTCACGGCAGAATATACATCTTCTAGTTCAGAAGGAATCATTCGCACCAGACCTACTATAATAGGGTTCGGGGTTGTCGAATAGAAACTGCAAATGGTACTTTGTCTAGCGATGTTGGCTATTCACAACTTGGTGGGCAGTCTGGAAGGAGCACAATTGCAAGATATTTGAAGGGTGGACCAAGCCTTCAAGGGTGGTAACTATACATATCCTATCTGATGTATTCCTAATGCTCAAACTAAAATGGCTAGGGATGGACATCTCTTGGACTCATCCAATTTTTTGTAATTGTTCTTTTGTTCTAGCAAGACTGGGAGTCAATCTCTCATCGTCCTAAGCTTTGAGCCTTATTCATAAATAAAATTTATTTTACTTTTTTTCAAAAAAAAAAATATACATACACACACAACTATATATATATATATATATATATATATATATATATATATATATATATATATATATATATATATATTCAACCCTCCATAACTCCAACATTAACATTTTAACATAAAAACCTAGAATATTAAAGAAAATTCATGAATTAACATGTTAGATAACGTCAACTAACAAAAAAAAAAGTTTTGTTTCAAATATATACAAATAGTTTTATAGTTCATGAAATAAGAAAATGATGACATCTCATAATCTAAAGTTTTATAGTTCAAAATAATGCATCAGGTTTTCCCACTAATGAGAATGAAAGTAAAGTGGACATGTGTTGTTAGATGCTTATCAAGAGTATTGTGTTGTTTGAAGATCATCCTAAGCTTGCACCTAAAGTTTATTTAGGCTTTTACATATTCCTTCATCACATATTTTAAATTAGCAATTAAAATACAAAACACATAAAATCTAAATCATACTAGAAAAAAATCAAATTTAGCATGCATTTGTTAAATAAATTATAAAATTACTAATTAAAATGAAAAACTCCTAAAATCTAAACCATACTTAAAAAAAATAGATTTAACATGTATTCAGTAAATAAATTATAAAATTAGTGATTAAAATACAAAACCTCTAATATCTGAATTAAACTTTAAAAAAATAGATTTAATAAGCATTCACTAAATAAATTATAAAATTATCAATTAAAATACAAAATTTTTAAAATCTAAATCATACATGAGAAAAAATTTGATTTTGGATGTATCTACTAAATAAAGTATAAAATTATTAATTCAAAAATAAAACCCCTAAAATCTAAATCATACTTGAAAAAAAATCAGATTTAGCATGCATTCACTAAATAAAATATAAAATTAACAATTAAAATGTCAAACCTTTAAAATCTAAATCATGCTAAGAAAAAAAATCGATTAAGCATACATTCACTAAATAAATTATAAAATTAGCAATTAAAACAAAAAACCCTTAAATCTAAATCATACTTGAAAAAAATAAATTTTGACATGCATCACTAAATAAATTATAAAATTAGTAATTAAAATACAAGAACCCTAAAATCTAAATCATATTTGAAAAAAAAATAGATTGACATTGCATTCACTAAATATATTACAAAATTAACAATTAAAATACAAAACCCTAACATCTAAATAATACTTGAAAAAATCAGATTTAGCATCCATTTACTAAATAAATTATAAAATTAGCTATTAAAATGCAAAACTCCTAAAATCAAAATCATACATGAAAAAAAAATTGATTTAGGATGCATCTATTAAATAAAGTACAAAATTATCAATTCAAATACAAAACCCTTAAAATAAAAATCATACTTGAAAATGAATCAGATTTAGCATGCATTCACTAATTAAATTATAAAATTAGCAATTAAAATGCAAAACCCTTAAAATCTAAATCATGCTAAGCAAAAACAAAAAATAGTTTAAGCATGCATTCACGAAATAAATTATAAAATTAACAATTAAAATATAAAACCTCTAAAATCTAAATTATACTTGAAAAGAAATCAGATTAAGCATGCATTCACTAAATAAATTTGTAAATAAGAAATTAAAATATAAAATATCTAAAATCTAAATCATACATGAAAAAAAATTAGATTAAGCATGCATTCACTAAATAAATTTATAAATTAGAAATTAAAATAAAAAACCCTTAAAATCTAAATCATACTTAAAAAAATCAGATTTAGCATGCATTCACAAAATAAATTATAAAATTAGTAGTTAAAAAAGACCCTAAAATTTAAATCATACTTGAAAAAAAGTTGAGATTAAACATGCATTCCCTAAATAAATTTCGAAATTAGTAATTAAAATACAAAACCCCTAAAATTAAAAAATACAAAAAAAAAGAAAAACATACCTGGCACGATGATGACATATGGAAGGGCACTGTGCCGATAAAGGCAGGCAGTAGGGTAGAGAGAGCATAGAGATGCACAGTGAGAGAAAGAGAGAGAGAGAGAGAGCACCAATCACTGAACACATAGAGAGAGAGAGAGTGGGAGTGTCTGATGGTCATCATGCTAGCAGAGGTGGCTGATGGTCGTCGCTCCTATGGTGGTTGTCGATTTTCATATATATATATATATATATATATATATATATATAAAGAGATAGAGAGATGCTCATGCAAAGTTTTTGGATCTAATATATTTTTTTTAAAACCATGTGTTTTTCTTGGCACACTTTTTTTGTGCACAAGAAAAAACTAGTCTTTATTGGCACAAATATTCTTTGTGTTAGAAATTTTTTTTATGCACTATTTTTGTGCACCAAAAAAAAAGATTATATTGAACTATTTTACTAGCACTAAGCAAAATAGCACCACTGAAAATCGGTAGACTTTTGGAAATGTCAATCGAAGCCAATTTTGTTTTTGTTAGTTAAGTTGTAGAAACAACACCCACAAACGAAAGAAAGCAAACCAGCTGAAAAAGTTTCATAAAAATCTATTCCTTAGACTTGTGTAAATTTGCAAGCAAGAAGACGGCTGTCTTTCTAGACTACCTTTCAATTTTAGTTTCACTTTGAAAATCCACTTTGTCCCGACAACATTCCTATGCTTATTTCTTTGGTACAAGATCCCAAGTCTCATTTATTTTTAAAGCGTCAATTTCTTCATCTGGTGGTCGCGATCGCCGCTAAATGATTATTTTTGTGCACAAAAAAGCGCCCGCCCTACTCTATTTTATATTCCCTTGGTTCTGCCCCTGGGCTCATTTACAACAAATATATCTTTTTCGAAGCCTAAAGTAATAGGAATTGAACACTGGACCTATTGAATCAAGTTCATGCTGACTCATGTACAAAAAAACATACATATTGGTGCAAACCTAGATGCAATTGGATTTGAATTGTAAACCTTCGCAAGCCAAACACTTCATGTATTTATTGTACACTTATAAAATATATCTAAAAATATATTTATTATTATCTAATCTGTCTCTACCAGCCAAGCGGAACCAAACACCATGTTCAGAATTCAAACAAAATCTTTATGAGCTGAGCATGACCTGAACCACCAGCCGCTCATCTCATTTCCCAGCCTTAGTTGTGTTGGTGAATCTAAACGCACCTTGTTGTGTTGGACAGCATTTATCTGGGCTAGTTACATCTAGGAGTGTCAATAGGTTGGATCTGGTTTGGACTCAGGTGAGTTCAAACCCAGATCCATCTTTGAGGTGCTAGAACTGGACTAGGCTCGGGGTCTGCTATAAGAAAAATCATATTCGGGTTCTATAAAGATTACATAAACCAGACCTGATCCATGCTCAGTAAAATAATATCTTTTATCTATTTTATATTGAAAATCATTGATCTGAATCGGGACTTGGGTCGGCTTTGGGTTTGGTATGAAATTTCACAAACCATACCCAGTTTCATATACTAATCGGATCCTTTGGGTCTGACACAGTTTCTAATCTGACCTTTTTTTATTACAAAACCTTAACCCTATAGGATTTGGTACAGCCCTGGTCCGGGTCAAACTGGACCAGTTGACACCCTTATTTTACATCTAGGGATGTCAGTGAATTGGATTTTATCCAATATCCAACCGAATTGGATTCCGTTTAGTTGCATTTGGTAAGCCAAAGCCATTTTTACATCTCTTTTAAGTGTTGAATTTCCAAGGAGTGACAAATCTGTAGGGACACCCGATCGCATCCCACTATCAAGGGTCAACCCTAAGCTGTTCATCTGTAAGATGGACGGTGCTCAACATGGTTCTATGGCCAATAGTGAAGATTGCTGACACTTGCACCACAACATGAAAGCCATCGCCCGCTTCTGCACCTTCTCTGCTGATCGAGATGTGGCCTTTTGGAACAAGAAGATATCCATTTTCATACGAAAAGGCATGCTTCGCCATGCCCACAAAATGTTCGACGAAATGCCTCAAAGAACCGTCGTTTCGTGGAATGCCATCATAAGTGGCTACGTCCGAAATAGTGATCTAAAGCAAGCTCGCAAACTGTTTGACGAAATGCCTCAAAGGGACGTGGTCTCCTGGAACTTGATGCTATCTGCGTATGTCAGAGTTGGGAGGATAGATGAGGGAAGGCGGTTTTTCGATGGGATTCCAGTGAAGGATGTAGTTTCTTGGAACACCATGATCAGTGGATATGCGAGCAATTTGAGGATGGTTAACGCACATGATCTGTTCTCCGAAATGCCTCTGAGAAATGTAGTGTCGTGGAACGCCATGATCACGGGGTACCTTCATTGTTGTGATTTGCGCTCAGCGAAGGAATTTTTTGGGAGGATGCCGATGCGGGATTCAGCATCGTGGAATGCGATGGTTGTGGGTTTTGTGCAGAACGGGGAGTTGGATGAGGCCGCAAGGTTGCTGGAACAGATGGAGGAAGGGGAGGTTGATGCTTATAACAGTTTGATTGCTGGGTATGGGCAGAGTGGGAGAGTTGAAGATGCTCGCCAACTGTTTGATAAGATTCCTCTTGGAGGCTGCTGTAGGAAAAATGAGCGTGGTGGGGTGGGGAGATTTCAGAGGAATGTGATTTCCTGGAATACCATGATCATGTGCTATGTTAAAGATGGAAACTTGCCTGCCGCGCAGCAACTGTTCGATGAAATGCCTGTACGGGATATTGTTTCATGGAATACTCTAATCAGTGGTTACGTGCAAGCATCAGCGATAGATGTGGCTTTGTTGCTATTCAGTAAAGTTCCTCAACCGGATGTGCAGACATGGAATTCCATGATCTCTGGACTTGCTCAGAACGGGAGATTGGGCGATGCACACCGTTTCTTTGACAATGCACCACAGAAGAGCCTGGTTTCTTGGAACACAATAATATCTGGTTGTGAGCAGAATGGGGACTATGAAGCAGCACTTGATCTCTTCTCCAAAATGCTGGAATGCTGTCTGAAACCAGATAAACACACGCTGTCATGTGTTCTTAGCGCCTGTGCTGGGCTTGTGGCTCTGTACCAGGGAAAACAGATACATCAATTCCTTGTAAAATCATGGGTCCCTGATACACCCATGGAGAATTCTCTTATAACCATGTACTGTAGATGTGGAGACATTGCTGATGCTAGAAGAGTATTTGATGAGATGCAGCGTAGAGACTTAATTTCATGGAATGCAATAATAGGTGGATATGCACACAACGGTTGTGCAGAGGAAGCCCTGCTGATGTTTAGGAAAATGAAAATGTTCAAGGTAGCGCCCAGTTATATAACATTCCTTTCTGTGTTATCAGCTTGTGGCCACGCAGGGTTGGTGGACGAAGGCCAGAGACACTTCAATTCTATGATTGAAGAGTTTGGTATTGTTCCAAGGGTGGAGCACTTTGCCTCAATGGTTGACATTTTGGGTCGCCATGGACTATTGCAGGATGCAGTTGAACTCATCAATACAATGCCAATTGTTCCAGATAGGTCTGTGTGGGGAGCTTTGCTCTCTGCTTCCAAAATTCATGGCAATCTAGAAGTTGCTAGCATTGCAGCTGAGGCTTTGATCAAGCTTGAGCCGGAGAGCTCTCTGCCATATGTTGTGCTATCCAACATGTATGCTGATGCAGGAAAATGGAATGTTGCACTAGAAGTCAGAAAATTGATGGAAGAAAATGGGGTCAGGAAAGAACCTGGCTATAGCCGCATTGAGTTTCTCAATGAGGCCCATGCCTTTGTTTCAGGGGATAGATCACATCCCTTTGCTGGAAAAATATATGAATTAATTGAGTGTTTCAATCTGCATATCAAAGAGTTGGATTTTGGGCATGAAGTTTCAAATTCTTTTATAATTGATAAAGGATGACAAAATTCTGATTATTCTAAGTGAAAAGGAGACATATGGTGTGTTTTAATGAGAAGAGTAAAGGTTTAACAGAATTCAAGCAGAAGAGTATGAGATGGCCTTGACTTGTTACTCGCAACAATGACATTTTTGTTGAGATCTAATCAAAGGTGGTAGACCAAAATGAAGGAAACATGACTGAAATGTAAAGCTACAATGATGACTCCACCTGCATGTTTGGAACTTGTTTGTAATGCAAAACCAGAATTTACCTCAAGTTGTGAAGTACATCAATATTTTAAAATTATATTTAACAAACAAGATTTTCAAAAGGCCAACTCCATTCAGGTGTTTGGCTGATTATTGATGCTTGTCAATGGAAGATCAATGGGCTTCTTCTGGAAGATTATTATGGTTTAAGTTAGATTATCTTCCATTCCCCTGGCTGTTCACTTCACTGAGGAAATTTTCATTAGAAATTGAAACTGTGTGTGGACAAAGGGTTCATTTTAAAGTTTACCTTCAGGAGCTAAACTGGCTGTCGCCTTTGTTTTTGCTGGTCATAGTCACTCGTCTATTCTTCTAGATGTGTGGACAATCTGAAAGAGCTGCTGGCAAGCTCCAGTAGCTACTGGTCAAGGATCTGTAAAATCAGCATAAACTGTCTGCTATGATGCCTCGTGTCAATTCAACATTTCTTGCTGCTTCAAGTGACTGGTATTCCAGCATATGAGATCATCATTTCCAAGGTGGACACACATAATACATCAGAATCTCTTTTTTCTTTGCTAAATGGGTTGAAAGAATAGTTTATTATTCTGGGTCTCGTTCTCTTATCAGCCTGCCTGATTGTTGATACTCTTGGAAAGGAAGATGGTATTCCTGATGGAAAAGCTTAGGAGACTTAAACCCATAAATGAGGCCATTCATGATGTAAGATGCCCTCCTGTTTCAACATATAGTGGCATGCAGAGCACCTTCTTTGCTCCCAAGGCTTTTGTCAGGCAGCATCAAGAAGACTTTATTCATCTGTTGGTGAATTTGAAGATTCAGGCAAACAAGCGATTGCAAGTGACAAGCCACATGAAGTTGATTAGTCTTTTCTCATTCCTGATCTTAAGGTGTTGCACATCTAATGAAGCCAGCATTTTGATTGCAAGATATTAACAACTGGTTAAAGGCCAGCATCAAACGAACAAAGAGAGATGTGCCTAAAGGCAGCGAGCATGCATAGTTGTGCACACTCAGAGAAATGAAGAAATGTTCGCCTTCAGTACCAAAAAGAAACCCACTCCACGGCCATGGGCTTGAGGAAAGTATCTGGAGGTTCATGACTGCTTGGCTCGAACAACTATAGATTAGATGAGTGTGACAAGAAGTTTGAATATCAAAAAGCACCTGAGCATGATCTGGGAAACCTAATGGAATCCATGCCGTCCAAAGAAAGAATTTTCATCAATTCTTTTAACCTGATTCAATAGTTGGATGTTCCATTAGCATCATCATGTTGAATATATAATCCAAACGGTTGTGATGAAATCATGTTCATTATATCCTCCTGTCTAACAAGTTTTGAATTCTTTTTGGATGGCAGGATCCAATTTGCTATATCAGAGATGTTCAGTCGTGGCTATAAATAGAGACTACGGGTGCATGGCACAGCTTATCGCTTCTCATTGGAGAGAGAGTTCCCCCCACTAAGGCTGGTAAATGATCCGAGCCAAACATGAGGTGCTTAAGCTTGGCACATTTTTATGATAAGTGGAGCCGAGATATTTGGCGTGTTTGTTACGCTCCCACTCAAGGGAAGCCTCTTTCCATTGAAAGGGACACTTTGGACGGAAAGCGCTTCCCCAAGGGAGGTGATCCCATTTGACAGCAAAGTTTTTTTTTAATGCATTTATTAATTGGATCTCTCCATATATTTCTCATAGTCATTTTTGTTTTACCTTTTTGTAAGAAAGAGATCCTCTTTCATAGGAAAGAGCATGAAACAAACACCCCCCAAGTAGCGGACATCAGGGGCTCCTCCTTCCTATTTAAGGGGAACCGTGGTTTATCATCTGGCATGGGATGACCATGATTTGAAATCCATGAGAGCATCTTTTACCACATAGTCAAAGTTGGCTGTACTTCTCAGTGGTCTGGGGGGTCCTCAAGAGTTTTACCAACCAGGGCTTACCGTAGGTCTAAGACCAAATCCCTATTTGGCTGATTTGTTGCTAGTCTTGTGAATCAGGGGATAAATTCGCTTCAGATGGCCCAAGTAAGGTGCTTGAAAGTCTTATGGAGCGATTGCTTGCCCCCAAGCAGCGTAATCATTATGTTTGCCTAAAAAAAAATCATTCAAACCAAAAAGGATAAATAGAGAGGTTTTGTCTGAACATAATGGTTGTGATCTAATTGGAGTATTTGGTTGGCTAGAAATGATAAAGCTAGCAACCGTCAACCGTCAACTTTTGCAAGTTTCTAATTCTGCCTGGAGGGCCTTGACCTTTCAACATGATTAAAAAGTCAAGTGCCAATCTCTCCTGACATTTATTTGTCAAGACCGAGGAGAATTGAGATCAGGTGCTATGTGTTTGCAGACTTTAAGTGTGCTGGTGCACCTCATCACCCACCATCTGCTGTTGGACCTCACGGTTGACAGGTTGTATTCTAAAGATGGAGGGTGATCAGGTGCAGACGATCCTCCTTCCACCGAGCATGGATTCATCATTTTCTTCTTATGCAATGCAGGGACCACTGTTCTTTATCTACAGGGTGCAAACAATAATTTGCCATTGGAAGGAAATTTAGGGATCTGTTGGTTTAACACATTAATTCACCAGTTAAAAACTGCATTTGATCGATTAGGTAATAATGAATCAACAGAAAATGATTGTATTGTCCTTGCAAAATGGCATGCTTTCGGAAATACCTAACAATTTTGATAAAAAATTTCGTATATCCAAAATCTTTGATGCTTGATTTTTTTTAGAACATTTTTTTTTCTTCGCACATGCGAACCTGCTGAAGTTCATGCGATATATAGGCACGTTGTAGGAAGTTCACTACTTTTCAGTAAAAAAATAATTTTGCAAAAATTCACAAATATAGTATGATCATCTCGAATATAATCTATAAACTTCACTTAAGTAAATATTCCTCAAGGAGCTTCGCAAAAGTGTGGCATTTGCAAATAACTGTTGTGAATGTCCCAAACTTTCGCACTCCAATGAGATCTTTGCAAATACAATATGATATTCGCAAATATAGTATGACCTTTGTGAATATAACTTACGAACCTCTTTTAAGTAAATACTCTTCAAGAAGCTTCACAAATATCTCCTGACATTCGCAAATACATGTATATATGGATCTTATTACTCATTTGCGGACTTTTCGAACATTTACATATTGGACATGATATTTGCAAATTTTCTCAAGACTTAAATGTGAATCTCCCTATACTTTTATGAATATTCGTACTAGCATTACATGTGATGCTTCGTTATTTAAAAACTGACGGTTCACATTTTAGGGTTTTGTTTGTGGTCTTTAACCCCTTTTGCCCCATCATGTTTCTTTCAGTAAAAATTTACAATGATTTTTGAGTGACTTTTTTATAATGTTTCATTGTTGACTTTTTTAGTGTTCGGGACATTATCGATGGTGGCAGTGGCGTAGCTAGGATTCATGTGAGGGGGGGGGGGAGGGGCCAAACAAGGGTGTATCCAAAAAAAAATGGTGTAATAGTCAGGGGTTAAGGGACAGCGCCCCAAAAAAAATTTTTTGCGATAAGATAAAAAATGGCTACAGTTATTAATAAAAATCTATTTCATATGGACAAATCAAACTATTTGCTGCAGTCAGGGCTGGGCTAGGACTGGACTGGGCTAAAAAAATGGATAAAAATCTATTTCATATAGAATCAAGGCTGGGCTTTTAAAAAAAATAATTTTTTTTAACTGTTTCGGGAGGCAGGACTGGGCTACCGCTAACATATTGATAGATGTGTAAGATGTTGCTTAGTAGTCGAGGTTAACTGCTTAGTATAAATTGATCTCATGTTTAGATGCCACAATCTTTTTTGTTTTTCATTATTTTTTAGTGAATTTACATTTTTTAGTATTTGATGAGACAAGCAAATTCAATGACATGATCTTTTTTATTTTTCATTATTTTTTAGTATTTATTTTTCTATTTAGCATAAATTATTTTTTATCCCTATCATTTCATAATCGTCAGATGTTATGCATATTGTTATTAAGACTGATCTCCTGTTTAGATGATTATATTATATCTAAAAAGAAAAACAAATAAAAATATAATAGTAAACCTTTTGTCTTTATTTTAATGAATATATATTGTTTGTTTCATCTTCTTGCAATGCATATGATTAGGCATTTGTGATATTTGATGTTATTTTTAATATAAAGAATTGATGCCTACTTTTGTTAGTTGCTATAAAAATGATTTTTCAATCACCAATTTATTCATTTTGAGAAAGTGTTGAGAAACTTGTGGTCAAAATCATGTCTTTTATCCCAAAAGCATCTAAGGAGGAAGATTTATTTGTGCAATCAATGGTGAAGAAGTTGAAGGTGTCATTGATTGAGTCTAGGGTTGTTGCTAACTTCAATACCCGACTAGAGGGAGCAAGAGATATGGCCACCTGTAGTGGCAGTAGTGAGATACAGCAGGATAGTGTGGACACTTGAAGGTAGGAAGGGCGGATGAGGTACCTTAGAAAGGGGAAGATGACATGGTTGAAGTGAGAAAGATTTTGGAGAACATAGAAGGTGAAGATCCTTAAGTGGAGAATGTTGTTGATGATCCTCAATTGAAGGAGAAGGAGAGGGCCTTTGGCAGAGGAGGTATACCTCAACAAAAGAAAAAGGCTGGGGTTAAGAGTGTGCATGAGGATGCTCAAGAGTATGAGGAGGTGAAAGATCAGCCCTTGGTGGAGCAACTAGATACTCTGAATAAGAGGTCATAGCGGTGAACAAAATTTTGTGTTTATGGACAAGTACTTCATTAGTTATTGTGTGCAATATGTTTGTAAAATGTTTGCGATCAATTTCAATGATATATTCAAATATTCATTAAATTATTATTATTATTATTATTATTATTATTATTATTATTATTATTATTATTATTATTATTATTATTATTATTATTATTATTATTATATGTGTGTATGTGTGTGTTAGTATTTGATTCTTGCAATTCAATATTTAAAATGTTATGTGTATGTGAAGCATGTATGTAAGATCACTATTTTGAATAAGCAATTAATTGATTAATTTGTCATATAAGTGTGAAACATGTTTTTAGGATAACTATTCTGATTATAGACACACATTTATTAAATTGTCAAATATGTGTGTATACGTGTGAAGAATATTTGTAAGATAACTAGTTTGATTATTGTAATTTATTAATTAATTTTATTGTGAATTTGAGTTTGAGTTTGAATTTTACACTGTGAATTGAATGTGTAAGATAACTAGTTTGTAAGATTATAATTCGAAGCTAGACTTGAATTGAATTATAAGTTTGGAGTTGAAATTGAAATAGAATTTTACAAAAAAGATATCTAGATTACGAACATTGTACTTTTAAGAGTTTCTACTTACATTTGAATTTTAAATTTTAAGCTTTGAATTTAGACTTTTAACTCATTTGAGTTTGAATTTGATTTTCAAATTAATTTTAAACTTCAAACAAAATTTAAATTGTGAGTTTAGATTTGAATTGTAATTATGAGTTTGGCTCAAAATTTAAATGATGAATATGAACTCAAATTCATTTTTTAATTTAAATTTGATTTTGGGTTATGAGTTTAGATTTTTATATGAAACATAAATTTAGATTTGTATTTTAATTTGGAATTTAGAATTTAAATTTTAAATTTGAAACTGAGTTTCAATTTCAAATTGAATTTTCTGTGTAGATTATAATTTGAATTGTAAGTTTGGATTTGAAGATGTTAGTTTTGAATTTTAAAGTTGCCTTTAAAATTGAATAACTTTAAATTTGAATTTTCATTTAGCTTTTGAATTTCTATAGAAGCGTAGGCAGCCAAGGAAGTGTTGGCTTAATGTATTATTTTAGAGTGCTGAGATTGATTAGGGTCATTTTCCTTCTTTGAAAATGTTGATTCTACGAAGTAGAAACTCTAATCTGGCTCCTAGAAGTATCTGAAAATGAATGTTATCAAAACTCAAAATCTTTTATTTATTTATTTTATCAAAGTTCACTTATAAGGTCTCTCTCTCTCTCTCTCTCTCTCTCTCTCTCTCTCTCTCTCTCTCTCTCTCTCTCTCTCTCTCTCATTTCAAAAGCCAAATAGCAAAACCAAGTTTTCATCTTTTTCTGAATATTTCAAATTAGGGAGCAGATTGGCAACCTTTTAGATTTTATTAACAAAAGAAAGCTATTACAAAATGGCATCAACCAGGGACCTTAATTATGTTAATAAAAATTATAAAACTTAATAGCAGATGGTAGGAGAGCATTTCAAGTGATCTGCCAAATCACTTTAAGGAAAGTGATCTGGCTTCCTCACTATCCACAAATTGCATAAAGACCGTGGGATGAAGCAATGGATGGTGAAGATGTCAAATCACTTTCTTAAAGTGATTTGATGGATCACTTGATCTGCTCTCAGGTGGTGGTGTAACCAATGACACATTTAATGCATAGCAACCTAAGAGTTTCCTTCACATGTTGATGATGAGACGAAACCTTCCAACCATTTGACTTTGAAGGAGAAGCTGAGTCGATCAATTTCATCAGATTTAAGAAAGCAAAAAGATTGGATGATGCAGGAGCAGAGTGACACATATCCAGGTCCACACGTTGATTATTGATACTGGGGCGTTTGATCATGATGCCTCATCTAGACCTTTTGTCTGATCTCAATCACATGACCAAATCAAAACCTATAAAGTTGCCTAATGGTCATGACACGAATGTTTCTCATATCTCACAGATGTTTTACATGTTTCTGATTTCCAGTATAATCTTCTCAGTCGGAATGCTCACTCAATCATTATTAAATTGTATTGATGTTTTCTTTCTCATGTTTTGTGTGTTTTAGGACCTTTTGATGAAGAAGCTGATTAGAGCGGGTAAGCTTCGTGATGGGTTGTTATCACCTCAGTCCAATTGATTCGAACTACCAAGCCTTACATCTATCAACCGAGCCACTCCTCAAGCTTGGCACATGTGGCTAGGCCACCTGTCACATGATCAAACCTCTTAAGGAACTTTCTAATTTTCCTGTGTATTTTGATAAACTTTATGATGCTTGTCATTTGGCCAAACATTCTCGTGTACCTTTTCGTAGTGTAGAGTAGTGAACCTTTTGTTTTGATTCATTAAGAAATATGGGGTGGCTATACATTATTTTGTGACTATTGTTAATGATTATTCAAAGTGTTCGTGGGTATTTTTTTGGTAAGATATAAATCAAAGACATTTTTTTATTTGAACAAATTTTGTGCTATGGTCAAGACTCATTCAAGAGTCAATCTCAAAAAAAATTTACTGATAATGGAGCCGAATTTATAGCTCAAAATAATCTGCTTTAGTTCCATCAAAATGGCATTGATTACCAAAGGTCGATCACCAGATATTTTACCTAGTTAGGATCCAATCCACTCTCTTGAAAGTCAAAGAAGCAAACGATTGTATCGAGGTCCTCCTCCACTTGCAAACTGATGGTTACGGGCTCTTTTGGCAGAACTTGGATTCATTTATCATAAACATATGAAGTTATATTTTGATAATCAGGTATCCATCCACATTGTGGCCAACTCAGTGTTCCATGAATGAACCATGCACATTGAATTGGATTGCCGCTTGATACGAAAAAATGTGCAAGCAAGCCTCATATCCAAGGAAGCATGTCCCAACAAATTTGCAGCTGGCTAACATTTTTTACTAAGGCTTTGGAACATAATTACTTTATTTTTCTCATAAACAAGTTGGGTGTTACGACATGCCAACTTAACCTGAGGGAGAGTATCATGATATTCTATGCTGAATGAGAGGATGATGATCACCATTATCGTGATCCCATCACATTAGCTGGAGAGGTTTTCATTTGTATTCTTTCTATTTTGTTGTATATCAATCCCAATTGTCAATTATCGTGGGATCTAAATTTTACATGTAAATATATACTCTTTATCAAGTCAATACAAGAGAAAGCCAAAAATTTACATTCATATCACGGTTTCTTATGGTGGCACTCGAGGCAATTGAAAAGAAAATAAAACGATACTGGAAACCGTTCAGAAGGAGATGAGAAGCATGACTGTTTTGCAGGAAGCGTGCTTCCCTCTGTTGAGAAGCACACCTCGTGGCTTACCTAACTGCTTTGCTATCTATATATAGGCCGTAATATGGCCCAACCTAGGGGTGGCAATCGGGTCAGGTCAGCGGGTTGGCGGGTCAGAATACCTCACCATGAACACGACCCATTTATTAAACGGGTCAGATGTGGCAAACACGAACACGACCCGTTTATTAAACGGGTAACCCGACTCTGACCCGTCAACCTGTTTAATAAATGGGTCGGGTCGACACGACACGGCAACCCGTTTATTAAACGGGTTGGCGGGTCTGAGTTAGGGTTAGATAAGTTTATATATATATATATATATATATATATATATATATATATATATATATATATATATATATATATATATATATATATATATATATATGGGTCGACGGGTTCGTGTAAACGGGTTGACCCGCCCGCCTAACCCATTTATTAAACGGGTCAAACGGGTTGGCGGGTCGGAGTTAGGGTTTATATATATATATATATATATATATATATATATATATATATATATATATATATATATATATATATATATATATATATATATATATATATAAATGGGTCGATGGGTTGACGGGTTCATGTAAACGGGTTGACCCGCCCGCCTAACCCGTTTGTTAAACGGGTCAAACAGGTTGGCGGGTCGGAGTTAGGGTTAGATAAGTTAATATATATATATATATATATAAAACGGGTCAGCGGGTTGACGAGTTCGTGTAAACGGGTTGACCCACCCGCCTAACCCGTTTATTAAACGGGTCAAATGGGTTGGCGGGTTGGCATACCCCTAACACGAACACAACTATGACACGAACCCGTTTAAGCCAAACCCTAACCCGGCTAAGAAGCGGGTTGGCGGGGTCGGGTCAGATTTTGCCACCCCTAGCCCAACCTAACCATTATTAAATCCTTTGTATTGGGTGATTTAGGACAGATCTAAATAACCATATTAAAGAGTACGAATATGGTATAGTTTTAATTGAAAGTATTATTTTTTGTTTCTTGTATAAATAAGAATGCAATAAAGTTAATTTTAGGGAAACTGAAAATATGAGAACGTTATGTGAACTGGGTATTTTCAACACTTTGCAAATCCGGCCCAGCAAAAGTGTTTGGCATGGTTCATTTAAATTCACTGTTGGATCATGTTTTTTCAATGAAAAAATGACTTCTAGATACTTTGAATATTTATAAAAATTTCGGGACATTGATTTTCTAATCCTAAAAAGTCTTGTTTGCAAGCTGTAATTAAATGATCCAAAGGCTGGTTTTTATAAAACCAAGCATGCAGAACATATTTATATGGTCAGATCATTAAAAAAAAAGGAAACAAATACCTCTGCAAATCTCAGTTCGAATGAAAGTTCATATATTTTTAGTTCACATATTCTAGGAACCCTAAATTTCTATGCAAATGTAGTAGGTTTAGTTTTAGAAATAAAAGCAGTTTAGATCAGTTTCTTATAGATTTTGTGCTGTAAAGAATGATGAAGAACCACGAGTATTGGATAAATTTAATTACCTTTTTGTCCAGGATTTCAGATGTTTCTTTTTTATTTTAAGGGACTCCCGTACGCCCTTTTCTTTCTATGTCAAAGGATACACATCAAGTAGAAAAAGTTTTCATTATTTTTGCTGAAGTTATCCTTATTTTTGCTGATGATGATGACAATATTATTATTATTATTATTATTATTATTATTATTATTATTATTATTATTATTATTATTATTATTATTTCTTATTATTACATTTTGAAGGAAAGCAACCACCACAGTCATAAAATTCTGAGTGACAGCCACTTTATATTTGGACGTCTACCAACACAAAGCAGGTTATATGTTCCCCCCCCCCCGAACAGGGCAGTTAGCTACATCTCATGATCGGGGTCCCAAAGAGCACCACGTATGTAAGCATGTGCGTCTCGTATCCCCATGTTTGTCAGCAATAATTAGCGTTGGAGTTTGATAAGATTGCAAAGACTTAAGTACCCTCTCCTCCATTGGTGCAAAAAAAAATGACGGTTCTTGAAAAGGAGTGGTTGTAAAGACTTAAGTGCCCCGAAGATGATTATTTAAGACTCAGTCTCTGCACTGCAGGATTATCCGAGAAAGAAATCTCCCCTGGAGGAGGCCATGAACATCAACCCTTTCACTCTCTCTCTCCCTTCTATTTCTGCTTCTGTGCACATCCATTAGAAGATCATACATTGCTCCATCAAGAACCGACTGACCTATACATTGACTCTTGTGAAGCCTGATTCAGAGTTTTTACCCTTACAGGAGGAGGGTTTGGGGGCTCCTCCCAGCGTGGGTATCATCATTCAACTAAATGAGTTGTAGATCCTGATTCAGAGTTTTTACCCTTACAAGAGAGGGGTAAAACCTCATCTCACTCTTTCTCCCTTCTCTCTCTACTTCTGTGCACATCCAACAAACGATCCAACATTTCTCCATCAAACACCGACTGACTTGCACACTAACTGTAGCATCGTTCAACTTGATGAGTTGTGGAACCTGATTTAGAGTTTTTGCCCTTACAGGAGGGGGGTTTGGGGGCTCCTCCCAGCGTGGGTAGCATCATTCAACTTGAAGAGTTGTGGAGTCTGATTCAAAGTTTTTATCCATTCATATTTTAAGGCATTAGATCTCATTTTTGAACATCCACGCATGTGCAGTTTGCTTTCATCATGTTCAGTTGCTTTCTAGATTATACTTTGAATTCTTGTGCATTTTAGATCTATCAATTTGTATGTAACCAGAGCTCATTTTAACTTGAATTTTTTACTGCAACTTCATGCATATGTCTTCATGCTCTCCATCAAAAATCAGATCATTCTGAGTTTGTTTGACCCACTTTAAAAATCGAGATTCAAAACCTGTTATTTTGCACCGTCAGGATTTTAGCAGAATCAGGACAAACTTGCGGAAGTGATTACTCCCTAACCAGAGATGATCTTTCCAATCCGTAAAAAGGGTTGTTTTCTAAATTGAATCTAGTTTGTTCATACCAAATTTCAGCAATTTCTATGGTGTTTTCGTACCAGTTTCGGGTCTAAAACCATAACCCTGTCACCCTATGTCATTTTAACGGCTCAGATTTTGATCCATTTTGTTTGAATTTTATTTTCCTAATGGAAGATCATTTTTCAATTCTGCAAAACAAATTCTCTTTGTTTATGTGTCTAGTTCATCTCTGTAAATTTTCAGAATTTTTCAAGGTAAATTACTATTTTATTTTGATTAAATACCATAACCTTGTATCCAGATTTTATAAATGTTCTAATTTTGGCCCCCATATCATGATTGTTGTAGCACTTCTTCAACAAATCGTTATTTGATTGACAATATTCTTCAGCAAATTATTGTTATAATTTTTTTGAGTCTCTAATGAGTCTCTACTATGATTTGTAGTATGTTTTGGTCTCCAACGAGCCTCACAATGATTTATAGTGTTGTTCGATCTTTTAACTATGATATATAGTGCTTTGGGGTTTCCAACGAGCCTCACAACGATTTATAGTATTTTTCGGTCTTTTAACTATGATTTATAGTGTTTTTGGGTCTCTAACGAGACCCACAGCGATTTATAGTGTTGTTGGACCTCGCTATAGCGATTTGTAGTGTTTTTAGCTAAACACTACAGCAATTTGTGATACAAATCGCTATCTAAATCAGGACCAACTTGTCAGGGTCATATCTCCCTAACCAGAGATCGGATTTCAAATCCGTAAAAAATGGTGTCTTCGTTATGAAGTCTAGTTTATTCTTGTAAATTTTCAGCGATTTCTATGGTCATTTGATACCCCATTTGGATCTAAAACCAGACCCCTATCAGTCTGTCTTATTTGAGTGACATAGGTTTTTATTTCATTTTGTAAGAGTCATATCTCCCCAACGGAAGATCATTTTTCAAATCCGTAAAAAGGGTTTTCTTCCTCTATGTGTCTAGTTTATATGTGGAAAGTTTTATAACTTTTTGCGCTCATTTAATATTTCGAATCTGTTAAAAACCGAGATATGTTATAAAATGTTATAAAACTTAAAAAGTTTGAAACTTCCTCTATGTGTCTCGATTTTTAACAGGTTTGAAATATCAAATAAGCATAAAAAGTTATAAAACTTTCCAGATATAAACTAGATACAAAGAGAAAGAAAACACTTTTTGCGGATTTGGAAAATGATCTTCCGTTGGGGAGATATGACTTTTACAAAATGAAATAAAAACTTATGTCACTCAAATAAGACAGACTGATAGGAGTCTGGTTTTAGATCCAAATGGGGTATCAAATGACCATAGAAATCGCTGAAAATTTACAGGAATAAACTAGACTTCATAACAAAGATACCATTATTTATGGATTTGAAATCTGATCTCTGGTTAGGGAGATATGGTCCTGACAAGTTGGTCCGGATTCGGATAGCGATTTGTATCACAAATCGCTGTAGTGTTTAGCGATTTGTAGTGTTTCTCACTAAACACTACAACGATTTGTGATACAAATCGCTATCCGAATCAGGACCAACTTGTCAGGGTCATATCTCCCTAACCAGAGATCAAATTTCAAATCCGTAAAAAGTGGTGTCTTCGTTATGAAGTCTAGTTTATTCCTGTAAATTTTCAGCGATTTCTATGGTCATTTGATACCCCATTTGGATTTAAAATTAGACCCCTATCAGTCTGTCTTATTTGAGTGACATAGGTTTTTATTTCATTTTGTAAGAGTCATATCTCCCCAACGGAAGATCATTTTCCAAATCCGTAAAAAGGGTTTTCTTCCTCTATGTGTTTAGTTTATATCTGGAAAGTTTTATAACTTTTTATGCTCATTTGATATTTTGAATCTGTTAAAAATCGAGACACATAGAGAAAGTTTCAAACTTTTTAAGTTTTATAACATTTTATAACATGTCTCGGTTTTTAACAGGTTCGAAATATCAAATGAGCATAAAAAGTTATAAAACTTTCCAGATATAAACTAGACACATAGAGGAAGAAAACCCTTTTTACGGATTTGAAAAATGATCTTTTGTTGGGGAGATATGACTCTTACAAAATGAAATAAAAACCTATGTCACTCAAATAAGACAGACTGATAGGGGTCTGGTTTTAGATCCAAATGGGGTATCAAATGACCACAGAAATCACTGAACATTTACAGGAATAAACTAGACTTCATAACGAAGATACCACTTTTTACGGATTTGAAATCCGATCTCTGGTTAGGGAGATATGGCCATGACAAGTTGGTCCTGATTCGGATAGCGATTTGTATCACAAATCGCTGTAACTGATCCAAATGAAACAAGATCTAGAGAGATCTGGGTCTAAATCTTGTATGACTGTTCTAGATTCAAAACAGAACTGGATCTAGTTCAGACCAGTACTGAATCTAAATCCAACTAAATAGATCAATCCTATATTCAGATCAGAACTGAGTCTGGATCCAATCTGATGATTCTAGATCTAGATAAGAGCTAAAATAGGATCCAACTCATTAGTGGATGGACCAGTTCTAGATCCAGATCAGAAATAGGTCTGGATCTAGTCAGACAGTTTTAGATCCAGATCAGAAATTGATCTAGATATAATTTGTGATTAATTTTTAAAATTTAAGAATAATTATCTAAATTACCAAAGTACTCTTGTGTGTACCTACAATCTGTTTAGGCAAAATGGACATAACTTTGCACTTTGAACTCGAAATTAAGTGAGATTTAGTGTATTAGACTCATACTGTAGAGAAAAATCTTTGTGTCCTCTGATTTTGGTCAAATTGTGGACACAAAAATTGAAGTTTGATTAATCAACTCAAGAAGAGTATTTTGGTAATTTTGTCAAAATATAAAAAAGTTATGTGTATTAATATGAACATGCATGTGTGATGATCAGATCCTACTGTTAGAGCCTTTTAAAACTCAATTGCGACCAGAGTACAACATTCATATTTAAGGTAAGTGATATTATAAGTAATTTTAGTTATGAATAAACATTTTTTTATTGCATGTTTTTGTTGATATTGTAAATTAGCATGATTAGAAAGATAGCACTTGAGTGTGAACATGATATGCATAAAATGACCATGCATGAAATTATGATATGATTATATACACATGTTAGTCGTGATATGTCGTGCATATTAGAAAGAGATTGTTTTGTGATAATATATCTGTGTGATAAATTTCAAATAACATGCATCATGATGAAACTGTGATTAGACTTGAGTCTCTTTATTATATTCATGTCATATAAATTTTTATATTGAGATTAGCATGCATAACCCTTTAAATCCTGAAAATAGTGATCCGTGAAAAGGGCTACCTGGTTTGCAGCTAGAGTGCAACCACTATGGAGAGTGGGCTATCGGTGATTTAACGATAATGTAGAGACTCTACATTGTTACATGCTTAATATGAGATAAGTGTGAACCATAATATTATTATTAGGTTGAGAGTGAGATCCATCGCAATCATTTCATGATATCACTCGTGAAAGAATGAGTGAAACACGAGTTTGAGAATGTGGTTCAATGTATGAACTTAAGATATGACTTAGGGTTATATTCACACAGTGTTTGAGACTTTAAACAATCATGGATGGTTGAAAGTCATCATGGTTAGGATGTAGTAAGAATCATGTCGAGATTGAAATTGAGTCTGACTACCCAGATAGCTACCAATAGAGTTCTCTTTTTATTTTACTACAGTGCCTGAAGGTCCGGAGATCACTAAGAGTGTATGATTCATTGTCTAGCCAATATGTAGAATTAGGGTGTTGTATAAGGGTTGCTACGCCCATAGATGACTATGATCGGAATAGCCGATCTAGTGTTTTAGTTTGGTTTGAATGAGTATTTGAGAGAGTCAAATGAGCGATAATTAAAATATACAAACTTGTGTGGTGTGTCAAAAATTAAACTCAAACTAGGGCTTAGAGCCCACTACAATTGTAAGTTAAAGTTCTTATTTGCTTAATATTTATTACTGGGTTGTTGACTCACCTTTTCTATAATTTATAAGTTTCAGGCATATTAACATAGGCAGAACGTGACCGGTTACTTTTACTTTAGTAGAGTATTTAGTAGTTTTTATTTTATTGTAATTAAACATTTATGTACTTATTATTTTTTAATGTTATGAATGATGAACATTAGAAAAGAAAATGAGTTATTTAAAAAAGAATGAAAAAAAATCATTCATGTGAACTCTGTATGCTTTTCATCTGAAAATTAATACCAACCAGACTCGAACTCTCGAGGTCCACATTGGGGTGTTACAGTCACCTACAATAATGTGAAGTAAACAAAATTCATACTACATCATGGTTTTAATTGAGTGAAGTTGAACGTTGAGAAGCCTTCGTGTCTAGCAATCTTTTCACCACACCCTTCATTGTCGGTCTTCCACTTGCATCGTCTGTGGTGCACCGCATAGCAATTAACCACACTTGGCTCACTTCCACTTTAATTGAAGAGTCAATGAATTCAGCTACAAGGATTGGATCAATGATCTTGTTGACATCATTGGTGTCGTTTATGGCAGACCTCACCCAACTGACAATGTCTCTTTTCTCTCAGGATCCAATACTTTCTTTCTAGTTAGCAGTTTAAGCAGGAGAACTCCATAGCTATACACATCAGATTCTTTGCCTATCATGGTTGTAAATGCCATCTCTGCTTAGATGATGGACAAAATAAACCAGGCAAGCAAACTGATATGTTAAATCAAAGTAAACTAAAATGGTCTTAACTTTAATGAACTGCCTAGTTATAGAATTAAGCCAGATATTTATCATGATTAGCAGTTCTATAGCAACACTAGATATTTTGAAACAGTAACAGAGGATAGCACGTATCTGGTGCCATATATCCTCTGGTTTCCACTACAGAGCTGGAAGGAGGTCTTGCAGATGAGAGTTTCATGAGCTTTGCAATGCTAAAATCTAATATATGAGGCTCCAGTTCAGAATCAAGTAGTACATTTTTTGGCTTGATGTCCCTGTGTATGATAGCAGGGTTACAATCATAGTGCAGATATGCTAACCCTTGTGCAGTCCCTAGAGCAATTCTATATCTCATATTCCATTCTAGAGGTGGAGGTGGTGTGAGCTCATGTAGAACATCATGAAGGCTTCCATTCTCCATGAACTCATATAAGATTAATCCATGGTCATCTGTGAACCAGAAATTCTCCAGCTTTACCAAATTTCTGTGATTTACATTCCCAACAGTTTGAATTTCTCTTATCATGCTCTTGTTGGCTCCCTTTCAGCCTTTGAAATCAATCTTCTTCACTGCATATGATCTCTCCAGACCATGTGTAGCTTTATAGATGGTGCCATGTGCTCCTCTCCCAATTATGTAATGCTCCTTCAAGTTCTCAGTGGCTTTCATTACTTGGTTCAACATAAAAGATGACACTTCCTGCAATTGTAATTCCACCACAGTTTGAAGCGAACGGCTACGTTGAAGCAATTTGAAGACAACCAATAGAAGAAGAGCTGAAGTAAGCAGAAAGAGCCCAAGAACTGTCACAACAATCACAACTCTAGTCATGGTATGCTTTGATTTAGTAGTTTTGTAAGGAACCAAATTGCTTCTGTTATCACAAATGATGTCATCCTGAAGACAAGGAACGCAGAGTCCTGAATTGCCTAAAAATGATGTAGGAGAAGAGTTGAGAAACTTCATCCATGAGTACGGGACCAGTGAATTGATTATAGGAAACGTTCACTCCGAGTAGGGAATGAAGAGTCATCAACGACGATAGAGTACCAGTCAGATTGTTCAGAAATATATCCAAACATTAAAGCTTATCCAACTGCCCTAACTGTAGTGGGATTTGCCCAGTTAGCCCATTGATACTGATATTCAAGCCAATATACAGGCTTTGTACTTCTCTCAACGAGGAAGGGATATCTCCTCCAAGCAAGTTTCCACCAAGTTGGAGTTCTAACAACTTGTCAAACACCGATAAGAACTCGGGTATCCCTCCAGTCAACCGGTTCTCCTGGAGAATCAAATTCTGAATTTTCTTTAAACTTGCTAGGCTAGATGGGATCAAACCGTTCAAGAAATTGAAACCAATGTCCAGTATGTATAGTTCCTTGCAATTGGAGATCTGGGTAGTAGTTGGCCATGGAGATTATTGTGGGATAGATTCAAACGCTGCAAATCTGTAAGGCTTCCAAGCTCTTGAGGAAGGGTACCACTAAGCTTATTGGAGGACAAGTCAATCGATGTGAGATTAGTACAATAACCAATGCTGGTAGGGATTGCACCCTCAATATGATTTCCTGTAATCTCCATAGATGAGAGGCTGCAATCCTTGGAGAACTCTGGAAGACTTCCACTCAAATTGTTGTGACCAAGTATCATCCTTGACAAACTTGTGCAGTTCCCTATTTCCACAGGTATACTACCATTGAAATGGTTATGCCCAAGATCTAGAATCCTTAGCTGCTTATTCAAGCAAATGTTGGGTGGTATCAATCCAATGAACCTATTGTTCATCAAATCTATCGACTGTAAACTACTATTTGATCTGAAACCGTACGGTAACATACCAGAAAGCTGATTATTGAACAAAGAAAGGTTTGTTAGCATCTTCATATCAGCCAATTCAGAAGGCACCTCCCCGGAAAGGTTGTTATTATAGAGAAAAAGAACCTTGAGGTTCGGAATTTTCAGAATTTCATGAGGAATTCCTCCATTGAGAGAGTTACTAAACAATGAAAGTGTCTGTAAATTACTCAACTTACCAAGCTGAGAGGGAATATCTCCATGGAGCTGGTTCTGATACATCTGCAAATCTGTTAAGGATGTGCAAATGCCGAGCTCATGAAGAATCGCGCCCGACAATCGGTTCTGGGAGAGGTAGAGCATCGAGAGCTTCGTCAGCAAGCCGAAGGAAGACAGAATAGGGGCGCTTAACTTGTTATTTACCATGGCCAATGCTATCAATTCACTGCAATTTCCCAACTGCATTGGGATCTCACCGCTAAAACTATTAAAGGACAATACCATCATATTCAAGCTTCCACAGCCACCACCACTCAACTGAATTCTTCCACTAAACCTGTTCCGGTGCACGTCAATGTAAGCAAGGCCTTCGATTTTGTTCGAGCTTGCCAACAACGCGCGCTCCAGCTGATTATTGAACAGATAAAGATCCGCCAATCGGCTGCAATTGCCACCGGATGAAACCCATTGTTAACACATTAAAACAAAAAAAAATAAATGGTAAAATAATAAGTTCCTTCTACTTTCTTTCTTTTTTGTTCGTTCATCCCTCATCGCATCGCAGGGTTAAACTCATGGTTTTGCAAATAACAACAAAAATTACAAAACAAAATCCATAAGCACACTCTTATCTCTCTCTACTTCATCTTGCCATGTGGCAGCCCTTTGGTTATGGAACCAGAAAACCATGAAACATCAAAAATTTCTCTTGTACATACATTTTTTTTCGATAGATAAAGCTCAGATACCTACCAGTTATACAACCATACCATTGGTATTCGAACCTACAACGTCCCAACATAAGGTGACGTTCAATAACAGTTCGTGCCAGATAAGCGGAGCCTTTGTTGTTTTTCTTGTTCATGTGTCAATGGGTTTGTTCTCACTTACGTTATAAAGTTGCGTCTAGAGTCTTTTTTAGCTTTCGTTGAGTCTGATATAAGTGGCTCGGTTCAGGTTAATCAATACTCTGAAGGGGTAGCTCGTATACTTGAACTGTAAGAGGCCTACGGGCTAAATTGTGAATGAATTAAATGCGTTGAGCTTTTTTTTGTTCACTCTCGTTGTGATTGCTTCTTATGATTGCAATTCATCTCTCTCTATTCTCTCTTGCTCTCTTGCACTCTGATTACAAACTTTTGTGGCTGGCAAGCGAGTGACAAGAAGGCTTGCGGCGATAAAGAAGGATTGTCGTGCCACGCTGTCCGATTGAAGAAAATAGACTTATGACAAGTGATACCAGAGCCCGTTCTCATGCTGAAAAATGAACTCTGGAGTTGGTGTCGATAGACGCATCGACAGGATACAATTTGTAAGCAAAACATTATGATGCCCAATCAAAACTTACGTAACACCAAAGGCAAGACAGTTGTTGAAGCTGAGGAGATGGGTTCACCTCGGGGCCAAGAGCAAATGGTTGCAACTGTCAACAAGCTAATGCAATATATGACTTTGCACGAAGAAGCGATTTCACGCCCTGTTGGATCATTCGATGGACTGAATGTTGTAGTGGCGAGCCTGCAAAAGCAAGTGATATTACTGATAAGAGAGGTCACTTCATTGACAACAACAGTGGTTGACTTGCAGACTGAAGTAGGGGAGCTTCAGTTTAAGAACCGCACATTGCAGCGGACAATGACCTTAAATGGGGAAAATGGTGAGAGGCCATCAAGGATTAATGTGCTAAGATCAGCAAAGTTCAATAGTTCTCGCAACAGCAAGGTCATTGAGAACTTCTTGTTCCAAGTAGAAGATTACTTGGATATTCAGAACGTGACAGTTGAAGATCTCAGAATTAAAGCTGCAATAGCTCTACTGGATGGAGATGTCATCGCTTGGTGGAAACGAAAAAGCAGTGACATGGAGAGGAGTCAATACGTGATATACAACTTTGACAACTTCAAAATGGAACTGCACAACTACTTCATACCAAAGAATGCGCAAAGACGGGCTTATAGGATGGTGTCAGTTCTTAAACATAATGGTTCGTTGCAAGACTATGTCAGAACGTTCCAGAAGCTTATGCTTGAGGTGCCTAACATGCCAAATGAGGACAAGCTCAGCTGGTTCATTGTGGGACTTTAACCATGAGCACAGTCCAAAGTGAAAAGGAGCAACCCCAGTATTTTAGAAGATGCATATATGACGGTCAAACACTTAGCTGACACTCAGTGCAAGCCCTTCACCTCGTCAACCAAGGTCAGAAAGAAGCCTGACCACAGAGGCATGAAGGATAGCGACATGACAATAAAGGTGAGGCGTCTATATCGCACCAATTTGATAAGAAATAGAACTTTAAAAAGTACAACAACAGTAATAAGGGAGCAGTTGTTACTTGTTGGTTCTATGGCGATAGACATATCGCCAGGCAGTATTCGAAGCGCTTTGTAAAGGACGATGGACAAGTCAATGCAGCACAAACAAAATGCAGTGATACTGAGACCATGCAACGAAGGATGGGGGTCATGCGATCGATTAATGCAGCTAGAAGTTGCATAGCTGAAAACATGTTGGTCAATAAGGAACTCATGTACCTAGAAATCGTTACGAATGAAAAATCTACTTCAACAATGGCAGACTCCGAATCACACACAATTTCATCTCGTGGGAAGAGGCAAAGTGGTTAGGCATGAAGCTTGGGCCAAAGCAGAGGACAATCAAGACAGTGAACTCTAAGGCCAAGCCCATCCTTGGTGAAGCAAGAAATATGGCTATCCAAATTGGGAGTTGGGTTAGCAAGGCCAACTTTTCTGTGGTGCCCCTGAATGATTTTAAGATGATTTTGGGTATAGAGTTTCTGCGCAGCCAGAATATGATACTGTTGCCAATGTTTAACTCGTTGACGATTATAGGGTCAAACCTGTCACACACAGTTCAGTGCCTTACTCAGAAAGGCAAGACTTCAGTGTTAATGACAATGCAATTAAAGAAAAATGTTAAGCGTGGAGAAGAGACATTCTTAGTTGTCATGCACACAGAAGAAGGAAAGGTGCAAGCAACATTGTCGTCGACCCTAGCCCTATTATTGAAAGAGTTTCGGGGGGTGATTCCTCCAGAATTGTCGAAGCGTCTACCACCAAGACGCGAGGATGACCATAAGATTGAGTTGACCTCGAGAGTGAAGCCTCCCGCAATGGTTTCATATCGCATGGGGTCAACTGAGCTGAAGGAGCTGCGTAGATAGTTGTCTGAGATGTTGGATCGAGGCATTATTCGTCCATCAACAGCACCATTTGTTGCCCCAGTCCTATTTCATATGAAACATGATGACTCCAAGCGATTATGTGTGGACTACCGTGTGCTAAACAAGGTCACGGTAAAGAACAAATACCCATTGCCACTAATAGCAAACTTGTTCGATCAGTTGGGTAGTGCCCGAGTCTTTTTAAAACTAGACTTAAAATCGGGTTACTGGTAAGGGAGGATTGCAGATGATGATGAGATAAAGACAACTTGTGTCACCCACTATGATGCTTACGAATTCTTAGTAATGTCATTCGGGTTGATGAATGTTCCAGCCACATTCACGACCCTAATGAATCAGATTTTCTACCCTTACTTAGTCAAGTTTATGGTAGTCTACTTGAATGACATCATGATCTATAGCAGCAACATAGAGGAACATGTCGGGCACTTGCGAACAATGTTTCAGGTGCTAAAGGTGAATGACCTCTGTGTTAAATGAGAGAAGTGTCTCTTCGGTCAGGAGGAGATCAGCTTCCTCGGCCACGTTGTGGGGCGTGGTGTACTATGCATGGATGGGCAAAAGATAAGAGCCATCCAGAAATGGATTCCACCAAACAAAATGCAGAGTTGTGATAATTTCTTGGCTTGATAAATTACTATCGACAGTTCATCGAAGGTTATTCTCTCATTGTTGCGCTCCTCACGGATTTGCTGAAGAAGAATCGGGTATGGCTCTAGATAGGAGCCTGCCAAGATACCTTTGATGGCTTGAAGAAAGCCTTGGTGAGAGAACCTGTGTTGTGATTGTCGAACCACACAAGACCCTTTGAGGTCCACACAAACGCCTCAGACTTTGTCATCAGCGAAGTTATTATGTAGGACGACCATCTGATCGCATATAAGAGTCATAATCTAAAGGATACAGAGAGGCATTACATGGTGCATGAACGTCAGAAGAAATTCATCGTGTATTGCCTCATGACCTGGCAGCACTACCTTCTGGGTGCCCAATTCGTCGTCAAGACGGACAATGTCACCATGAGCCATTTTTAGATACAGAAGAAGCAGACGCCAAAGCAAGCTTGATGGCAGATATTTTTAGTTGAGTTCGACTTTGCCTTAGAGTACAAGGTTGGGAAGACCGATGTAGTTGCGGACGCCTTGAGCTGCAAAGCTGAACTGGCTGTTGCGCATGTAGAGCCTTCTGAAGTGCATTTGGAGAGCGCTTTGTTGAAGCTCATCCGCGAAGGTATGCAGCAAGATCCAATGGTGCAACACCTTGTTTCTCTGGTGCAGGCAGGAAAGACTCAGTGATTTTAGCTACATGACGGCCTCCTCGTGACAAAAGAGAGACGCATCTTCGTGTCGCAGTGGGGAAGCCTCCGCCAAAAATTGCTTAAAGAGTGCCATGATACATTATGGACCAGCTATCCTGGTCAGGAGCAAACTTTAGCACTCCTTGAGCGCGACTACTATTGATCGCAAATGAGAGACGATGTGGAGGGGTATGTGCGAATATGCCTCATCTGTCAACCAGACAAGGGAACCAACTAGAAAGCAGTTGGTCTCCTTGAGCCTCTATCGATTCCAGAACGTCCTTGGAAGAGCATCTCCATAGACTTTATTATTAGTTTACCGAAGGTAGATGGCACCAGCTCAATCCTATTGGTAGTTGATCATTTCTCAAAGTATGTCACATTCATCCTAGCTTCTAAGGAGTGCCCTGCAGAGAAGACTGCAGAGTTGTTTGTAAAGCATATAGTGAAGCATTGGGGTATACTAAAAAACATTATGAGTGATCGTAATGCTCGTTTTATGGACAAGTTCTGGAGTGAAGTATTTCGGCTACTTGGCTCTGATTTGCCGTTTTCAACAAACTTCCATCCACAGACCGATAGGCAAACAGAGTGCATCAACGGGATACTTGAGCAGTACCTTAGGCACTTTGTCAGTGTCAATCAGAAAAATTGGGTAAAGCTCATTGATGTGGCACAATTCTATTATAATCTACAGAAGAGCGAGTCTTCAAGCCACAGCCTGTTTAAAATAGCCACGGGATAGTAGCCACTGACCCCACACACTCTTGTCGTGCAAGAAAATGGAAGAACATCCTTCACCTATCAGTTTGTTCATTCGAGACTGACATGAGCAGAATGAGTTAGCGAAAGCATTCCTACACAAGGCGGCAAAGAGAATGAATAAGTGGGCGGACAAGCATCGTCGGCCCGCTAGGTTCCAAGTTGAGGACCAAGTGTTGGTGAAGCTTTATCCTGGTCGCACAGGTATCTTCCGTGGGCTACGGACGACACCGCAGACTGATCAGAAAGTATAAAGAACCATTCACCGTCACAAAGAAGGTGGGCAAATTAGCATACAAGTTGGAGTTGCCCCCAAATTTCAAGGTGCACCTGGTCTTCCAGGTGTGCAACCTCAAACAGTTCCATATAAATGACGGAGATCCGAAACGTAGCGTGTCACAATGCACTCCCATCATGCAGAGGGCTTTGGAAACACAACAGGCCGAAAAGCATCTCAGTCAGATCCTTCGTCACAAGGTCAACTACTTGGGCAAAGCGAAGAAATACCTAATGCAGTGAGAGAAAACAACAGAACCTACGTGTGAGCCAGCTTTTCGGATGAATAGCCGCTATCCGATCGAAGTCAGGGCTTACCATAAAATAAATGCAATTGAGGACGGCGCATGATTTGAAGGGGGAAGCATGTTCCCTTGTGACTTACATTGTAAAGTTGCATCTAGAGTCTGTTTTGCTTTCATTAAGTCTGATGTAAGCTGCCTGGTTCAGGTTAATCAATACCCCAAAGAGGCAGCCCATATACTTGAACTGTAAAAGGCATATGGGCTAAATTGTGAATGAATTAAATGCGTTGAGCTTTTTATTGTTCACCCTCATTTGATTGCAATTTTTCTCTCTCTATTATCTCTTGCACTCTGATTACACGCTTTCACGACCGACAAGCAAACAACAAGAAGGCTTGCGGTGGTAAGGAAGGACCATCGCAGTGTGCTAGCCTATTGAAAGAAACATGCCCATGACAGGGTCAGACGTTTGCTAAAACGGTGCCAACTTTGAGATGTTGATACAGGTCGAGTTTGGATAACATAAATCAGACCCATTCATACTTGATAAATTAATGAATTTTAATGTTTTATATAAACAAAATGCAAATATTTTCCTTTTAAGTACATATGTCAATGGGTCATACCTTCACCAAACTTAGGTGAGTCTTGATCTGATTCCAACTTTGAGGTGTTGATATCAAGTCCAGATCCAGGTCTGATTAGATACCATAATCCAGATCCTATTCATACGATTTGGGTTTGGTATGATATTTCATAAACCATACTCAGCTCCATGTACTAATGAGACACTATAGTACCTACCGGGATTGTTAATTGGACTACTTTACTATGAAACTCGTATTCAGCAGGATCCAATATAGGTGGAGATTGGGTCATGCCTGACCAATTGACCTTGGTTCAAATTTGATCCTTATCCAAATGAACAATACGAGTTACCAAGAATGAATCAGATCCAAATACATATTAGGATGTCATCGTCTTGATCCCAGCCTACAAAAAAAAATAGCTATTTACAACCAATATGTATGGATGGACTATTAGCCCATGACACAGGATGGGCAGTGGGCACTCTTTACTTGTGTCTACCTGTCTTTCCCTAGACAATGTCCCATTTGTCCTTTTTTTCTGAGAGAAAATAACGTCCCATTTGTTTTCTTTGTCTTTTTATTTTCAAGGAAAAAACAAAGTCCCATTAGACTGTTTCCCCTCTGTCTCTTGCATTAATGAACTACAGACGAATTAAGGCAAGCAGAGTATTACCAAAAAGAGACGAGAAAACAGGAGAATATGAATGTGCATGAGAAAACATGGTCCACAAACAAAATTATAGCAGAACAATTCTGTGATGTCAATTTGTGCCGCTACAGGAGCACCAAAATTCTTGCGGTCGTTATTCATCGCCTATTAATATCTATTTTGACGCCAAAGAAGTAATAAATTCCAAAAAGGATGGACTCATAGTGCACAGGCCACCATCTAAAACGCCATGTCACAGGGACATGCCATTTTGTCCTCGTGTCGGTGACATGAGCAGTTGGTTCAAACAAACATTCATATGGCTATTGTTTTAAACTTTTAAAGATCTTTTAATATTTTTATATAATATTTTAATAAAATTAATTTTAAATATTAAAAATAGTTCTTTATTGATTAAAAAATAGAAATTGTCCCTATGTATCCCATTTTTTGAACTTACAAGTCAAACCTGCATCACATGTCCTCGAGTCCACAGATCCGTGTGAGATGGCTAAAAAGTGCGCCAACATAATAATTTAACCCATCATAACAAAGGGAGAAGGGAGGGGTCATATAGACAACATCCTATCTGCCAACTATGAGATGGAAGTCGCCAAGGGGTTTGGTGTAGAGCATCACCCTTTGTGCAAGCAGAAGTGTGCTGACTTCTTGAGGGCGAATGTAAGACCTTGAAGTTTTAGGTTGCCAGGACAGCGACCAAGTAGGGCAGGCAGAGCCAGTGCAACTAGGTCTTTAATTTTTCAGTGGTTTCTCTCAATAAAAATCAAATTAAAAATAAAAAAATATGAAATGACATCAACATAAAGCAACAACTTGACCAAATTACTTTATCACCTACTTTTCTTGATCAAAGACAAACCCCCAAAAAAAAAAAACTAATTTTCCACTTCCTAGGGATGGGAGTATCTTTTTTGTTGCCTGCGGTACTAAACTATTACATGATGTAAGTATTAGCTAGTGTACCAACGGGGCCTCAGCTTGCGTGGCATGAACGTCACCTTGTGTTGGGACGTTGCAGGTTCGAATCCATATGGTATTGTTGTGCAATTGGTAGGGTCTGCCTAACCCCAGTTTTCTTTGTTGAAAAAAAAAGAAGGTATTAGCTAGTGAATTAGGTCAAGCAGGATATGAGGGTTTTTTTCCTTCAACTATATAAATTTATTATCCATAAAAACAGCACCCGGTACAAAGACCTGCTCATGTTAGCTCAGCCTTCAATACTTACTATTATTGTGGCATGAACTAAAACTTTGAGACTAAGACCCCCCACTCCTGGGGCCCATGCTGGGCGCACTTGCACAGAGGAATAAATGCTCATGGTAATTGAACATTGACCACCAGTCTAGCGGCCAAGGCTTGATTGACCTCGTTTTTACGGAAAAAAAATCTATGATAGGCTACTCTTAGGATCGAGAATCTAAAAAAGCAAGAAAATATGAAAAAATCAAGAAAATTGCTAGAAATTACAGAAAATAAAAAGAAATTGAAATAACTAAAAATATTAAAATTCAATCTCAAATCAACTCTCAATTGTACACTCTACCTAGGGCTCTCATCCTTTTTATAGATGAAGTTTCCTAAATTTCAATCCAAATAAACTACATAATTTGATAAACTCCTAAAAAGATAAAACTTTTTTTTAATTATTCTAATTTAATTAAATATGAATATCAGATTCAAGATTCATTACAAAGAATACTAAAAATAAATATAAACTAAACTACATGAATCTTAAATGATCCAATAAAAAAAATGAACCCTGATAGGCATGGCTCCGTCATCACTGCCCCTCATTCAACACTCCATCACTTTCAAATTCTGAATCCGCTGTATTCTGCTGCAGTCGGGTAGATAGAAGTCATATAGGATCGTTTCAGAAACTAGATACAATAACAGTTTCAACCATGTACATGAACAAAGTTAGAGTGTGATAACTTGATTATTGAAGGGACAGCATCTTGACCGAGAGTCTCGAGACTCTCTCACCTTCGAAAGTTTGAATCCCACCAGGCGTCATCCGCACACTCAATACAGGGAGGAACAGTGTAGACAATAATAAGGGCAGTCAGGAATGCCTGTCCTCCTCATCATCAACCTCCAGACACTGAGCAGACCGTAGAACTCCTGTTAAAAGATGGCCCTAGAAGCATACGGAAGATCTATGCTAATCCCTAAAACCATAATACTTCGGTCTGGTTACGTGTAATGCCACAAAAAAGTCAAGTTGGATACGTAATCCATTCCCCCTTTCCCAGCTATGGAAATCAGACCCCAATTCATTCCATATTTAACAACCAAACATGGGCCCTTATCGTTTCAATAAGAACATCTCCCCCGTAGATGATGAACAAAAAATTCAAGAAGATTTTTCAGAGTCACACACCGACCAATAATAAACCACGAAAAGAAAGTTGGACGTCATATCATGCAGCCAGCGGCAAGTAGGATTATGTTATTATTAGAAAAAGGAAATTATTTTATTATTAATAATAAAAAAAGGGAGTAGAAAACTTTGATAATCCAAATATGACAGAGGAGAGATGTGGAGGTTTGTCCTGTGTACTGGCCCGAATCAACAACAAAATCATTATCTACTATTAATTATTAACTTATGAAACTCCAATTATAAGACCCAACCATCAGCACCTGATACTTTACCACAAAAATGACCTTCAAACTCCTAAATACCAATGTAACAAAAACGAATCAGTTACGAGTAAACACATAGCCCATTATTTACTGGAGGCGTACGACCAGATAAAAAATGCTCATTGGCATATATCAATATCTGACTTGAAGTGCTCACAAGGGCTCAGGGCTACGATCATCTGGTAGGGGGCACTTGTGGATGTCACAAAGTTGACCCGGTGCCACAAGTTTGAAACCCACAGGTGGCATCTTTGGCGGCAAGGACAATGATGGAGGTGAAATCCCCGGTGGGCAGGGAGGACCTCAAGAGTTTTACCAACTCAAGGCCAGCCAATGTGCTGCCAGTGATGCGAGAGTTCCCTTGGATTATCCAAAAAATGTCTGGCTAGGAACCAGATCTGATAATTGGACTGGACCCAGATCAACTAAGCACCGAGCAAGTCTAAGTCTCAACCCATACAATACGTGGATAGCAATTGGATGCCAATTTTCTACTAATACTAGCATACAAGGGGGACACGACACCCGAAACGAGAGTAAGTCAGATTATGACATAATTAGCCACTAACTGTAAGAGGGAAAAATAAGTGAATTTTTTTTAAGGTAAACACTGTTTACATGGACTGCATCAAACATATGATGGCATGATTTGGTTGTGTGAGTCAGAACCCTTCCCCAAACCATGTAACAGCCTTGTGGAGCCACCCAAGCCTATGGGTATTTCAAAGAGACGAATAGGCAACATAAGACCCATTAAGGGCCTCGCTGAATCACCTGAGATACATCAGGGGCCAGACCGAAGCACGCAGGCTTTTGGGAAGTTAGAACCAAAGGCCAGTGGCTTGGCTTCAAACTACTTAAACACCTTTCTCACGTCCTAAAATTCCAGTTGGATGCCATAATTTTCTGAGTTTCTCCTGAAGAAGCTGCAGTTTTTCGTTTACAAAACGGTGCTGCAAAATCCAGCCACTAGATAGCAACTAGATAGCACTAGACAATTCTACACAACCGGCTAGGATTAACAATTGTTGACGTGCTGAACTCACTTTGATCACACCATGAGTACAAAGAACTGCATTATTTTATACCTCAGCAACAGCAACAAACCTGGGAATGAACAAAAAGGTTGACTAAGATGGCTGAAGTTGAAACCAGCTTCCTCTGCTCTTCAACACAATATTCAAGCTGCACATAAAAATCAAGCATCTGCATAACAAACTAGGAACCAGAGTTGAACCCAAGAGCAGGTGAATCTGTAGTCAGAGGTGCATAGAAAATTATAATCAATATCATGGCCGCCATCGAGGGAAACCATGGCTTAAAATGTCAGGATGCATGCATTATTGCACGAGCATGTTCCATGTATGAGCAAGCATGCATGCATGCATGCATGTACACATTGATACTAAAATCTTCATGAGCATGAGAAGAGATGAGGCTGTAGACAAATGAAAATAGATGAGTAGTCATGAGAACAAGCAAACATTGAACTGAAGTAATGTTACTAAAATGTCATCCCTAATGTCAATGTAAAACAACTGCAGATTCTGAACCAAATTCCTGAGACATGCTCTACTGCCTATCAAACACACACTTATGCCAAACTACAATCCAATGTCTTCTATACATGCTGGATGCCGATGGTTCTGCTAACCAATAATGCTGCATGTATTGGCACCAATGATCACCATGCATATAGCACAACGAAAAATGAGATGATGGATGATGTGAGATGAAACATGATGCTCGCAATGCTGCCCATTCCTAGATTCAAATCTTCCGTTAGATGCATAAAAAGCAGAATACATCCCTTCAGGCTACTGGATAGGTAGGCACACCACCATTAGCATCAGCAACTCCATTTCCTCTGTCTTTCCTTTTCCCAAATGGATTTTTCGAAAATGTACCTACTGTCAAGGAAACAATGTTGCTACTTTTATATAGAGATCTGCAGTTATCCAACAGTACAAGTATGACACCAAAGCTCTCAGTAATTGCTAGCCAGAAGAAAATTGGCAGTTAAAATCTGAGTTTAAAAAACAAGAGTCAGCTTCAGGTCTTTAACCAAAAGGAAAGCATACTTCAGAAGACTGTCGAGGAGCTCAGACAAATGTTAGTTTTTGACCAGGTAAATCTTCAAGCGTGCATCAAACCCATGACCGAAGCTACTGGTTATTTTGGAAACATTACCAGGCCTATTGCTGATATTTAGGTACATGGACAACCAACAGACTCACCACAAATAAGAGGTAAAAAGCAGAAAATGTGAAAAAGAAATGAACCAAAAGTTATTTTCAATTATGTAAAGGATATTGGATGCGCATTCCACCACGATCGGAGCTAGGGATAACAGCTCCTTGTAAGGTTTGGTGTACGGCTGAGGCACTCTCAACATCCTGCATGGAAACGTAAACCAGAAGCATAAGTGGAAAAACTCACTGTCATTACACAAAGCATCGGTTGGTGACTAAGATGAATAACTATACGAGTATAATGGTTCAAATGAATACAAAGTTACATTCAAAACAAATAATTTTTTTTCCAAATAACCGGTGTTTTCAAGAGAAACAGCAAAGTGATCCAGAAGCATGAACCAACTCAGATGCTCCAAGACATTGCAACCGATACTTTTTGTCTACAGATTCACTTACCTCAAATTCAATGAAACAGACTGTATTTCTCTCCTGCCGCAAAACCTTCATTTGTTTGAAACCAGGCTGTCTGTATATATAGGCGAGCAAAAACCAAGAAAAATGGTTTATTAACCAAATGATGTTGGTTCATAACCAGCAGTCTAAGCCACAAAAACAATTCAAAGGGACTCATCAATGAGAAATATACCACTGCAGGGACACACAATTATGCATGAGTCCTGCATGACACGACACAACATGGAGTCTAAAAATTTGGCAGCATGAGCAGAACATGATCAAAGCCATGTCTGACTGAGTTGACCATGTTAGACATGATCAAGTCAGTGCCCATGGTTATATTTTGTCCACTTTTTTGGCATTTACCTGGTACGGTTGAAAACTAATTGAATGAGCACAAGTCAGCAATATTTTTTGCAAAAGATACTCACCAACCAGTTTGAAACACCCATAAAGAATAATGCAGGTTCAATGGCACGGCACAATGACCAGGAAAATCCTTCATGGGATAGAAAGTTTGCATAAAAGTTCTAATAGTTACCAAAATTTTATAAAATTATAATGCCAGATGTCGCCATAATTGCAATTACCGATGCATCCCCTGATGTTTGTTACAATGAATTGAATTCATTAACATAGCAGTCATCTGAAATAACCCCATCTATTGGTATTATGTGAAATTCACTTGATGGTATTAGATATAAGATTGTTAGTAAACATAAATGTAGTAATGTACATTCCATGACACTAATTGCAGTAAGTTGTAGTGTCGCCGCATCTACCCCAGAGATAATCATGGACATGCAAACATGAATTTATGATGAATCCACAGGGGATTATGCTACTATCAAATGGATCTGATTCATCTGTTTCCAATCTCTACGTCCAGCTCGGCTTGTCTCATTTAGCTCGAGCTCAGCTCAACTCCTCACAAGCTCAAGTTGGGTATAGCCTAAACAAGTCAAGCTTGCACAGGGCAAGCTTGGCTCTTGTTTTCCAACCCTACTCCCTGCTAATGCCAACCTCTCTGAGTGACATAGAAATCCTACTTTTATTTTCTTTTAATGACATGCAGTTTCCATTGATATAAAAAAAATGACCATAGCATCCTTAGCTGCCAATGAGTTGGAAATAACTGCTTGGCCTGTGTGTATATGTGTGCATGATCATGTCCTAATTTTCTTAAAATTCACAAATCCACATTTTGTATTCACGCCATGTCTAAATCTGCATCATGTTCATGTGACACAAAATAACGGAAGCAGCACACAGAAAGCAGCAGTAGAATCTTCTGAATTATCACGAAAGCATACCCACTGAACAAGCCCGTCAATTCTTCTTCAATAATGTTCTCTCCAAGATTACCAATAAAAAGAGTGTTGCAAGGAGGGTTGTCTTTCATATTCTGCCAAAATAGTAAAAAAGAAAAGTTTAGCTTGCTTGGATCACAGTCTTTAAAAATCAGTTTTGTGCTAAATCAGTTTTTGAATGACAATTTGCTTTAAAAAATTTCCAAACATTAAGGAGTCGTTTGTTTCACCTAATTTACACATGAGAATAGGGGTTTAAGTATGAAACCCTTCATTTTCGTACACAGGTGAAACAAACATGCCAACTCCATTTTCCTGTGGGGCCCACAGTCATAATGAGCTTCTTTTCAGGTTGACCATGTATTTACTATGAAAATCCATACACACCACGCCCCCTGTGAATGGATTTATGTATGCATTTTTCTCACACAGGGGATGGCCTTCCCATTTTCAGGTTGACCATGTATTTACTATGAAAATCCATACACACCACACCCCCTGTGAATGGATTTATGTATGCATTTTTCTCACACAGGGGATGGCCTTCCCATGATGGGATGCCTTTCCCATGAAGTCTTCTCTTATTGGTGGGAATGAAACAAACGACCCCTAAGAAACCTCATTCTTATTATTTTGCATAGTATCACAAACCACACCACCAGTCCTCTGCAAATTGTTGATTTTTCACTTTTCATTTTCAGGGGCAATCCCACCAATGGTAGTTTCAAAGTAGCAGGGGAGCACCATTAATGTTGAGGAACAAGACCTACTACCGTCTTCCCATTCCAAGAACGGAAAATTGCCAAAAAAAATGAGGTTTGTTGGAAAAATGAAGATTTCAGCCATCATTTTCTGGCAACTAGACAGTTCAAACAGCAGATGGTCAATTTTATTATTTTCATTTTCCAGCAGAAATCCAGCCATTGGTAGTTCAGCAAATAGCAGGGAATCATCATTTATGTTGGGGGAACCAAGCGTGCTATTATTTAAGGACAGAAAATTGTCAAAAAAATGAGTTTGTGGGAAAAATAAAGATTTCAGTCCTCATTTTTCTGGTAACTTTCTAACAAATGGTCACTTGGAAAGTAGTGTAGAGGGTGGGAGAGCACCTTCCCAATCATTTTCCGGCAAATCTATGGAAAGAATAGTGTAAAAAATGATGGATGAAAGTTCCACGGGTATGTGTGAGGAGAAGGGAAAAGAGAGAGAGAGAGAGCAGGGGTGCCGGTAATAGAAAGTCAATTTTGATAAAAATAAGTATGCCCATTTTCTCAGAACATGTTTGACCTCATGCTATACTCTTCGAAAGAAGTTCCAAGTGCAAGTGACTGTCAAACACTTCACATATCTATTTCCAAAAATTTGTAAAACAAGGTTTTAAGTATCATCAGAACTGGCCATTACTTTAAACATACCAGACGCCTCAGGTGTTAAAACCGACACCTAGGCAACCCAGGTGAAGCCCTACCGCCTGGGCTATTTGTCATAGGTGGTGGGGCCCTAGTTTTCTGACTAGGCACCGCCAAGCTTGCCTAGGTGCCTCCTAGGTTGTTCCCTGCAGTCATGGCTTTTTTTTGTTTTATTAACTATGTTGACCAGGTTTGGAATAGTCCAAACCTTGTCAATTGCCTATTAGGGCAACTATAAAAGGGAAAGGGCTAAGCCCTTCCCCTTTTTGTTCTCTCTCTCAATCATAGCAAGAAGAAGAGGAGGAGGAGACTACCAGGTACATTTTTTTTGCCCTTTTTCTGTTTTCTTTCTTCCCTTTTCTTTCTTTTTTTTTCCTTCTCTGCCCTCTCGCCCACCACCCGCTTCTTCTTCTTTTTCCCTTTTCTCTTTCTTTTTCTTCTTTTTTCCTTCTTCCCATATATTTTTTTTCTTGTTTTTTTATCCTCTTCTTTTTCTTCCTCCTCTCACCCCTCCACTCGGTTATATATATATATATATATATATATATATATATATATATATATATATATATATACTCTGTGTTTTCACAGGTATATAATCAGTATTTTCAGTTATATTATATAATCTGTTACTCGTATTATAATACCTTATATATAATCTATTTCTCCATATCTTTTTCACATGTATATAATATATGTTTATTTATATTAGTTATTATATGTATTCTGCACAGATACAAAGCTAAAAATATAAACATGTTACATGCATCTGTAATATATATCAGGTTTTTGCAGATATATATATATATAGAGAGAGAGAGAGAGAGACGGTTACACACTATTTTTATAAATAATTGTTTGTTTATATGTCATAGTTGCTTCATTCATTATTGCTTTTTATAATATATGTGTTTCATTCATAATTGTCTGTTTTTTTATATTATATTTGCTTAGTTCATAATTGTTTGATTTTATGTTATATTTGCTTTGTTCATAATTGCCTATTTTTATGTTATATTCGTTTTGTTCATAATTGTTTGTTTTTATTTTATATTTGCTTCATTCATAATTGTTTGTTTTTATGTCATATTCGCTTCATTCATAGTTGTTTGTTTTTATGTTATATTTACTTCATTCATAATTATTTTTGTTTATGTTTAACTCCGCCTGTGTATAACTTACACTGCCGGTCCCAAGCCCGGATAAAGGAGGAGGGTTGCGGTAGGCCTGTAACAGCCAGCATAAAAACTTAGTCATACCCTATGAAAATGAACCAATATGAGAATTTCGTTGGGGCGTTCCCTACTGAGCGACGCGTTGTACTCTCTAGGCCCGGAGGCAGTGATAAATGGGCAAGGGTTGCTAGGTCGTTGCCCAGAAGCGACACGTCACACCGGCGCCCGGGTGTGGCGTCAAATAGGCAAGGGTTCCCTCACTTTGTTGGACGGGTGGGAGTAAAGAAGTTAGTCCAAGACCATAAAATTAGGTTAGCCACTTGGAACATAGGGTCTTTAACTGGTAAGTTGGTAGAGTTAGTAGATGTTATGTGTAGGAGAAAGATTGATATTTTATGTCTACAAGAGACCAAATGGGTAGGTGAGAAAGCAAAAGTGATAAAACCTTGGGGATATAAGATTTGGTATACAGGAATAAATAGGAATAGAAATGGAGTAGGGATTGTTATGAGTCGTCAGTTTATAGATAATGTAGTTGAGGTCCGTAGGAAGGGTGATAGAATTTTAATTATTAAATTAGTATTAGGTACGGATATTATTAATATTATTAGTGTTTATGCACCTCAAGTAGGTTTAGATGATTCCATTAAGCATCAATTTTGGGAAGATTTAGATGGAGTAGTACAAGGGTTATCTTATGGAGAAAAGCTTTTCATCGGCGGTGACCTTAATGGACATCTAGGCATTAGTAGGGATGGATTTGAGAGTATCCATGGAGGCTATGGTATAGGAGAAAGAAATGAAAGTGGAGAAAGGATTTTAGATTTTTGTTTGTCCTATGATATGATCTTAGCAAACACTTGGTTTAGGAAGAGGGAGTCTCACCTAATAACAATTAAAAGTGGGGTTAATACGAGTCAGATAGATTTTTTCCTACTTAGAAAGAGAGATAGGGGTTGTTGCATCGATTGTAAGGTTATACCGGGAGAAAGTGTAGCTACACAACATAGAGTCTTAATTTTAGATCTTAGAATTAGACAATGCCGCAAAAGGGATAGACATAGGATAGATCCTAGAATTAAGCGGTGGGCACTGAAAGGAGCTAAACAAGGAATGTTTGTAGAGCAGGTAGTTAAGGAAGCTGATTGGTGTCTCGAGAAGGATTCAGAATCAATGTGGAATAAGATAGCGGGTGGCATGAGAAAAGTGGCTAAGGAGGTATTGGGTGATTCTAAAGGCAGTGCACCACTAGGTAAGGATACATCATGGTGGAACGAGGATGTCAAATTAGCTATTAAGGTTAAAAGAGAGTGTTATAGAAATCTAAGTAAGAGTCGTGATAATGAGAATTTGGAGAAGTATATGATAGCAAAGAAAGAAGCTAAAAAAGTAGTTCGAAACGCGAGGGCTAAGGTATATAAGGAGGTTTATGACAAGTTGGATACCAAAGAAGGCGAGAAGGATATTTATAGGCTTGCAAAGATGAGAGATAGGAAATCGAGGGATTTGGGTATGGTTAGATGTATCAAAGATGAAACGCAAAGGGTTTTAGTCAAAGATGAGGAGATTAAGGAGAGATGGAAAGATTATTTTGATAAGCTATTTAATGATAGTCATGCTCAAGATCTTGGAGACTTCTCCATTCCTTTTCATGAGATAAATCGTGACTTCATGAGCAAGATTCAAAAGAAAGAAATTGCAGAGGCTTTGAAGAAAATGAAATCAAGAAGGGCAGTTGGCCCAGATGGTATACCTATCGAGGCTTGTAAATGCTTGGGAGAGAAAGGTTTAGAATGGTTGACAAATCTTTTTAACAAAATTTGGCGAACAAATAAGATGCCTAATGAGTGGAGGAAAAGTACTTTGGTGTCTCTATATAAGAATAAGGGTGATATACAAGCTTGCACAAACTATCATGGTATAAAACTCATGAGTCATAATATGAAACTTTGAGAGAGAGTGATTGAGTCTAGGTTGAGGAAGGTTGTCATGATATCGAAGAATCAATTTGGTTTTATGCCTGGAAGATCAACTATGGAAGCTATACATCTTCTTAGACAACTTATTGAAAGATATAGAGAGAGGAACAAAGATTTACATATGGTTTTTATTGATTTAGAGAAGGCATACGATAGAGTACCTAGGGACGTTCTCTGGTGGACAATGATGAAGAAAGGTGTTTCTCTCAAGTACATTAGTATAATTAAAGATATGTATGAAGGAGTAGTAACCAATGTCCGCACTTGTGGAGGGGTGACAACCAATTTTCTGATAACGGTTGGGTTACATCAAGGATCTGCTTTAAGCCCTTTCCAATTTGCGATAATGATGGATGAGCTTACGAGATCAATTCAAGAAAATGTACCGTGGTGTATGTTGTTTGCTGATGATATTGTTTTGATTGATGAGTCTAGAGCTGGGGTTAATGCTAAGTTAGAATTATGGAGACAGACATTGGAAGCTAGAGGTTTTAAGTTGAGTAAGAGTAAGACTGAATATATGGAATGTCGGTTTAGTAAGCAACGAAGTAGTGATGGGAGTGTAGTGAAGCTTGGTGAGCAAGAAATACCGGTGAATGATTATTTCAAATATTTGGGATTCATCATTCAAAAGTATGGAGAAATTGACGGAGATGTAAATCATAGGATAAAGGTTGGGTGGATGAAATGGAAAAGTGCAACTGGAGTGTTGTGCGATCGTAGAATGCCATTGCAGTTGAAGGGAAAGTTTTATATAGGACGACTATTAGACCCGCTTTACTATATGGTACGGAATGTTGGGCTGCCAAGAGACATCATATTCAAAAAATGAGTGTAGCTGAGATGCGGATGCTTAGATGGATGTGTGGAAATACAATAAAAGATAAGATTCAGAACGAGGAGATACGTAAGAAGGTAGGTGTTGCACCCATTGAAAATAAGATGCGAGAGAATCGTTTACGGTGGTTTGGACATATTCGGCGAAGGCCTAATGATGCTCCAGTTAGAAGGTTGGAGAAATGGGAAAATATATTAGTTAAAAGAGGTCGGAGTAGGCCTAGGAAGACTTGGATGGAGATGATAGGAAAGGATATGAATGCTTTGAACCTCACCGAGGACATGGCATTGGATAGAAATGATTGGAGGAAAAGGATTCATGTGGAAGACCCAAAATGAATTTCTTTTTTGGTTCATATCGTTGACCCCAATTGTTTTGGGATGAAGGCATAGTTGTTGTTGTTGTTGTTTAACGTTATGCAATTATACAAAGTTTGTGATATGTTATATCGAAACACACACTTAAAATTCATTCATGGTCAATCACAATCTAAGTCACAAGGACTCGGCAAAGAAGGTGCCGCACCCGCGTCGACGCGATGCGGGTGCACGTGCGGCACCGGGTGCGGTCAACACGACCCTGGGTGCGGTCAACGCACCCAGGGTCATTTAGGTCCAATTTTTAGACTTTTTTTTTGCCCGATGAAAAGCGAGTGAGAGAAGGAGGATTACGGCAAAATCCTCCTGTAGTCTGAAGCCTGAAGCCCGATGCCGATGCCGATGCCGATGTCGATGCCGACAATCTCCGACTCCTTCTGACCGCTCCTCCTCAATTCTCAGGTATGTCTCCTTCCGACTTGCTCTCTCTCTCACTCTCACGGTCTCTCTTCTCTCTGTCACTCTCACAGTCTCTCTTCTCTCTGTCACTCTCACTGTCTCGTGCATAGTCTCTCTTCTCTTCGTCACTCTCTCTCTCTCTCTCTCTCTCTCTCTTCTCTCTTCTCTCTTCTCTCTTCTCTCTTCTCTCTTACTGTATTATATGTGGGTCATTAGCATCTAGGGTTTTTAACTTTTTATTTATAGGATTTTTGGACATTTCAAAAAAAAATCAATAATATTATTTGGGGGTTTTGGGCATTCCGAAATTTTTTCAATAATGTTATTTGGGGGGTTTGGGCATTCCTAAATTTTTCGATGAATTGATGATGCTATAGAGGTATATAGTTAATGAAATTTGTATTTATTTTTTTAGGAACTTTGACTATTTGATTTTGGGGCTTTTGATTCTATGCTAAAATGGGTTTTGTGGAGCTTCTTGATTTTTTATTTCGTATACAATCTATTTTATTAGTTGCTTATGCTTGATGACTTTAGGTCAAATGTTACTTTCATCTTTTTTAAAAAGTCGTTCTATCAACCATTGCTTAAAATGTGTTGCTATATTATGGGCATGTAATGGGTTTAATTTATTTTTTGGGGGATTGATTCATTATCTAAGTTCAGTTCATAGGATTATAAGATCTACCAAGTTACAGAAGGTATTGATTTGTCAATATTTTAAGGTGCAGTTGTTCACTTTCCTGTTTCAAGAAACACAAGGTATTCTCTTCATTCAAGTTCTTTTGCTGGTTGCTCTTCGTACAGGTGTATGCTTATATGTGTTTGTACTCGATTTTAGTTTCTGTTGCGTGGTCATAATTCTGCTGCAGTTTGTTTCATAACTCATTTAATGACACATGCTGCGGAAGGTTTAATGTTAGAAATATGAAGTTACATTGAATCACTCAAGCATGTATATGTTCATATAACCTGGTTAATGTACCCCTGTTTTGACCAGTCCAAGACATATAGTTGACTAAGAAAATGGTCTATCTGACTATGCCATGACTATGCCAACTTTGAAACTGTCAAGGTTTCTCTTAAATATATATAATAGTGTTACTGTTGTTAACTGTTAAAACTTCAAAATTATATATATATATATATATTTTTACATTTTTGCCCCTGCCACACCCCCGCACCCTAGGTTTTTGAAAGTGCCGCACCCCCGCCCCCCCGCACCCATGTGACATAGATCACAATTGTTTCTGTTTGTTACTCAAATTTTAACAATTTATTGTGATATTCTTACTTTTTTCAATGTTTTTTTTGGGTACCGCCTAGGCCCCGATTAGGCCTTCTAGGGGTCTTCCGCCTAACGCTTTTGACAACTAAGCTGGACGCCTTCAGACCTATCTTGCAGGTAGGAGTTTCACAACAAATTTCTTGTGACAACCAGGAAAGTTAATCAGACAAGCGTAAATGACAAAACAACAATCAGAGAGAGAGAGAGAGATCCTAAATGGTATGACGGGCATCTGACATCAAACGATCTGAAAAATTGTAACCAACTCAACTGATAAAATTTAACCATGCACATTACAGTCCAATATGGTCAATGCAAAGATGTACATAATTTAGGCAATACTGGATCAATTAAGAGCTGGATAAGGTGCAAACAGTCAGACTTCAGCTAGACTATGTCAGATCCAGATCCAAATCCAAAACAGAAATTTAAGCGAAAGGTCAGAATGCAAGTCCAGATCCAAGTTAGATGTGATACAGTGTAATTACATCCGCAACCGAAATCTGTGGTAGTACTGGACAGAAAAAGGTTGAAAACAAGGGTTTCCACGTGTAAAAACTTCAACTTGATCCAAATATGAATACATGTCCAAGATAAAATATTGATCCAAATATAAATACATGTCCAAGATAAAACATTGATCAAAATCTGAAAAATACCAATCGTATGAATCCAAATCTGATCCGAATAGTCTTTCGGGTTTTAATTTAGAATCCATATCTGAAAATAAAATGTGATACAAACTGGAAACACAACCAAATACAATCCATTTGCACCCCACTTGATAGAAACATTACATCCATACAAGAAACTATAGTTGTAGTAGTTTAAGTACTCTATGAATAAATGTCATTATCATAGTCAGAAACATTGGTGATATTTTGAAAATATTATGCCTTTTTATCATGATAAAAATACCACAAATCATGATGTTTCCAAATATCACCTATTTTGAGAAAATAGGAATTTTACCACAATATATATATATACTTATGAGTTAATATTTGGTGCTATTGAATGCACAGAATTATATGGAACTATTGAGCTAGAAATCATAGGTTCAATCATTATCGACTCAATCTAACAACATAGATGTGTTCAGGATGGTTTATTCGCTAAGGATCAAACCTTGGATTGTGTTATTTTGATCCAAAAATATGAATTTCTGAGTCATGAAATTTTAGTGCATTATCGACCCTTAAAATTTGAAGCCCTTAGAAAACTCGCTTATGTGTCACAATCATATGATTAAAGACTCATTTCCCACTAAACAAAACTTGTAGATCACATCCATAGGATTTAATCTACAAAAGAAATCTAAAACCTATTATTTTCAGCTCAATAATTCTATATAATTTTGTGCCTTCAATATCACCAAATATATATATATATATACATACTCACTAGAATATGAGAACTAATGTGAACCGCGATTTTCATGGATTTTTTTATCTTTTCTCTTGAATCTATAACCATAAAAATGTGATCTGCATGCTTGGTTTTATAAGAACCCGCTCTTGAATCGTCCGATTTTGATGCATGAACGAGATTTTTTTAAGGCTTTAAAATCAATGGCTCATAATCTTCATAAATATTCAAGAATTCAAAAATCACATTTTTCATCAAAAATACAAGATCCAATGGTTGATTCCTAGCAAATTCACCATGCTAAGCACATCCACATGGTTGGATTTGAAAAAAAAGTGTTGAAAATGCCCATATTTCTAGTTCTCATGTTCTAGTGACTCATATATAATCACTAGAATATGAGAACTGGAAATATGAGAACTAATGCGACATATATATAGGGGAATGAAAACCTACCAAACCTACCCACCTATGTCACAGGGACTCGACAAGGGTGCGGGTGCAGGTGCAGGTGCGCTCAACCCAACCCTGGGTGCGTTGACCGCACCCAGGGTCATTTTGGTTTTTTTTTGGGGTTTTTTTTTTAAAAAAATCCCTATGAAATGGGCCGCGGAATTTAAAAAAAATTTATGGTATTGAGTCCTCACATCGGGGTACCAACCAAGAAGAATGCCGGAACAAAAACACAAAAAGGATGAAGAAAGTATTTGGAGCAACGAGTGATGTGTTTCTTATCCTTCTTTGTTATTGTTAGGTAGGTAGAAGGGAAGAAGAAATTCCTGCAGAGAGGCAAACCGCATCTCATGGTGATGCAAGTCGAGGGGCTTTTGCAGGGGGCAAAAAGCTCTGGTCTTCTTCGACATGGGATTTCCATTGCGAGTGTTGCTGCTGCTCATGATGGCTTTGAGGAGCCTCCATTTAACATCTGCTCCCTCTGTTAACCTGATTTTTCTTCCGAACGCACAGACGAAATGGGCAGCGAGAGAGAGAGAGAGAGGCGTCTACTGTTTCCTATCGGTCTAGGCCTGTCCTGTAGTGTGTATGCGATGAAACCGAAAAGTGTGCCGAGGGTTGAATTATTAAAAGACGAAGCTGTCGATTTAGCTTTCTTATCTTATTCGTTTATTCTGCACACTGTTTGAAGCTTTTGAGTGTCAAGATTAGGGGTATCAACAGGTCGGGTTTACCCGGACCCGACCCGGACCAAGCCTTATAAGGTCGGGTATGGTGATAAATAAGAAGACCTGATTAAGATTCGGGTTCAGACTCGAAGATTCGATTAATCCCAGTATAGTTTGTGAAATTTTATGTCAGACCCAAACCCGACCTGCGTTTTGATTAAGACTCGCAATTTCTCAATGTAAATATGATAAAAAATAGTAGTTTATCCGGTATGGCCTGAGTCTGGTTCATGTAGTTTTTATAGAGTCTGAGTATGGTTTTTCTTATGATGAATCTGCCTGTACCCCCGCCCGCTGACCGCGCAGCGGGACCCACGCCGAGGGGAAACCCCGGACCCTGCTTATATATATATTACATTGTTGCCCCTGCTGCACCCCCGCACCCGGGTTTTTTGGAAGTGCCGAATCCCCGCACCCATGTGACATAGCTACCCACTAAGAAACACTTAAGCAGATTTTTGGTGTTTTTTTCAAAATTCTGACCTTACAGATGTAATCTATGTGCTTGTTTTTATAATTATCAGTTCTTGGAGCATTTGATTTCGATGCATGGATAGCTTTTTATAAGGTTTCAAAAATCAACAGTCTACAATTTTCATAAATTTTCAAGGCTCCAAATACCAATTTTTCCATCCAAAATGCATGATCCAAGTGTCAATTTCTAGTAAATTAATCATGCTGAACACATCTGTAAGGTCAGAATTTCAAAAAAACACCAAAAATCCAATAAAATGTTTTTTAGTGGGTAGGTTTGGTGGGTTTTCTAGTGGGTAGGTTTTCATTTCCCTATATATATATATATATATATATATATATATATATATATATATATAATCATGAGATTTTCCCTAGCCAAGAAATTCCAACAACAATATTTGTGACATTGACCATTATTAGCATGTTAAGCAAGCTCATTCTCATTCCAGCCTCTCACTTGGCACCACTCCATACTTCACTTCTCCAACAAGTATCATCCATGAACATTGTATTGGATTGATGAGAAAGATGATTTAGCAGATCTTTCCATATCACCAATTAGGTGATATCCTAAGCTATTATGCTGTATTATACATTGTGTTGGGATTCTTTTGTTTTCCTTATCTCTGAATTTCTCAAAAATAGCCTATCCGCCAGCTCATAAAGGTGCCACATCCCCAAAAATTAAAAAAAAAATTGTTTCCTTGTTCATAATGTTTAAGACAGAAGACATACCATGATCATATTGACTACTGTGTGGAGACAAAGATTTGTCAGTCTCATTTGACATGAATACACAAAGGGGCATCACAAATTACCATTGTTCATACCCACCTCAAATTATGGATTTGTCATGAGAAAAAATTTGTACACCAAAGGTGGGAAAATGCCCATCATAGTAATCAAAATGAGGTTTTCATAAGCAAGTATCATAGTAATAGAAATGAGGTCTTCAAGAGCAAGTACCAGATATGTACCATACCTTTGGTACAAGTGTGTTTCTTTATTTTGTCTTAATTAAGTTCCTTTCTATGTGTCTATCGTTGACAACATACCAAACTATACACATATGAAACAGAAAAGCAGTCAGGTGAGCATGTACACACACAAAGGCAGGCAGGCGTGCATGCACACACACACACACAAGGTTGATAAAAATGGACTGGGAAGAAGCAACCGGGATGCATGCCTCTGGCCAGTCAGTAACTTAATCTGAAATGATCTACCATAATAGTGGACAGTTTACCCAACATACACTGCATGCATTCCCACATGAGCATGAACCATATATGTTGTGCGGAGTCCAAATTTACTCCCACTTATTGGTAAGAATAAAAAAGCAATCGCTATGGTTTTCACAAGATCACACCTGTGCAATGCAGCACACCCAGATCAGCAGGGAATACAATTTTTGTACCTGAACAGGTGCATAGCTGGATGGGGCAGGAAGAGGGGCAGGAGCAGGCCTGGGCACCTGAGGAACAGGATAGGCTCCGTATGGATCATATGGAGTTGTAGGCAGCAAATATCTGATAATCAAAGACAAGCATTTCACACCATTGCATAAAGAGGAAAAGTATATATATAATTTCAGATCAATGAAACGGAAAAGTAAATAAACAAAATTGTAATTTCAGATGATATAGTGTCCACATCTAGTAGTAATCATCAGAGGGGAAAAAGGAAAAAAGTTATATACCCTTGTGGTCCCCAGACAGGTGCAGCAGGAGGGTAAGAACCAGGATGAGGATAACCACCATGAGTATAATCACCCCCTGTCCTCATGCGTTTACTTTGATCAAATGAGGTTGAATCAGTAACACCTAGCAATGAATAACAAAAGTAGATCAAATGATTACCAACCTTCTATACAGCAAGAAAAGTCATACATGACCATGAGGGGACAACTAAAAAACAAAGAATATGCTTTGGAAATATTCATGTATGAAATAAATAAAACCATCTAATCAAAACGAGCAGATGATGCAGTTGTTAGGAGCTACAATACATATCAAACAAATGGAATCTTATATATAACATGATAATAACAGCCAATAGCCAAGATCGAGTGCCAATGGTTAGCCTACTTTACAAAAAGCATCCTGTGAGTATGTATCTATGAACATCACGTGACTATCTAGCAAATTCCACATGATTTGTTTTGGTTTGAAACACAATGCAAACTCCAAGAAAAATATCTACCAAACGGCAATGGTTATTCTTGTTTACAAAAGGCAACCTGTGTGTGTAAACATCGTGTGCCTATGTAGTAATATTCTACATGTACCTATATTTTAAATTGAAAGAAAAGCAAATTCCAAGAAAAATAGCTTCTAAACAGAAAGCAGAAAGATAGCTAAGATCAGCAAATGCATATAAAAGAATGGCAGATAAAGACAAGAATAGAAAATAATCACTCAACCGAGAAAAACTAAAAAGCTAGCTAAGATATCTACAATTACCAAAGAAAGCAGGATGCTGTCATCTGGTAAGATCGAGCGTAAGACAGCATGAGTACAGGGTAACAATAGGAAAATGTTGACCGGCCCATGGCCCATTGACAGACCAGGCCTAGGCCCAGTTTCGGGACAGGCTGGGCCCCAAAAAACTGGCCAGAGCCCAGCCCATTCAGCCAGGCAACAGGCTGCCCAACCCATTGTCCAGCCTTATGTGTGCACCGCATGAATGTTTGTCATTGATCATGTCTAAATCAACTGTAGGTCCATTTAGGTTTGAAATGTTAAGAAACTGATTCAGTTAGGTTCGCTGTCAAGTTGGCTCCGACTGGGTCAGACCAAGGTTGCCAGACTAGGAAGCATAAGCGGAAAATGATATGGGAACTATGTCACAGGGATTCGGCTAGGAGGGTGCCGCACCCGCGTCGACGCGACTCAACGCGGGTGCGGGTGCCGCACCGGGTGCGGTCAACTCGATCCTGGGTGCGTTGACCGCACCCAGGATCATTAATGTCCATTTTTTAAAAAAAAAATTGCCCAAATGGGCTTCGAAATTTTTTTAAAAAAAACTTTATGCTAGTCTGTCAGCTGCTGACAGACTAGCATAAAGTAAGTTTTTCACGCACAGCTGCAGCAGCTGTCTGTCAGCTGCTGACAGCTGCAAAGTTTAAAAAAAAAACCCGCTTATTCCCCAACCCCCTTTATATATATATATATATATATATATATATATATATATATATATATATATATATATATATATATATATATATATATATATATATATATATATTACTTATTACATTTTTGCCCCTGCCGCACCCCCGCACCCGGGTTTTTTGGAAGTGCCGAATCCCCGCACCCGCGCCCACACCCGCACCCATGTGACATAGTATGGGAAGCGGAAGCGAAGCGATGCACTTTAAAATGTATAGGAAGCGGGAAGCGAGGAATAAAAAAAGCAATACAAGAATTGAATCGGAATAGAAATGGAACAAAAATAAAAACTAAAATAAAAGTGACTATTCTTAAATTTCATTATTTTTTAGTGTAAGAATTCAATTTTTAACAAAATCTAAAAATGATGACTGCCAATTTAGAGAAAGCACATGGAAGTGAGTGAGAAGTGTGAGAAAACACATAAAAAACATGAAAAATAAAGTAAAAAAACTTATAAGAAGAATAGATGAAGCATCAGGAAAGCACAGGAGTAACATGAGAGAATCGAGATTCTCATCAAGTTTCGGAAACAAGGAGTATCACGCTTCCAAAGCGAGTTTCCGGGAAGCGGGCTTCTCGCCTATCTAAGAAGCTTATATTAACTCTCGGTCAGACAAAGTAAATCCAGACCCCTACCTTAGTTGTCAAAAGCGCTAGGCGTGACCCAAAAAAATATTGAAAAAGTAAGAATATCACAATAAATTGTTAATTTTAAGAGAAACAATTGTGATTGTGACCATGAATGTATAAGTGTGTATTTTAATATAACATATGCAAACTTTGTACACTTGCATAACATTGAACACAATGTTGTGAAAAGCGTTGAGGTGTAGCGAAGTGCTCCAGTGCTCCACCGAAAACTAATGCGAGGCGTAAAGTGTAAGCCTCAAATTTTCTTTTTGAAAACTTAAAAAATACTTTAAAATATATCTAAAAATACAAATAAATAAATAAAATGCTTTATTGATAAAGCAACAACCAATAATTTACAAAATCTCAAATAAATACCAAAAAAATTTATTATACATAATAATTTTTTTCTAACACATAATTATACAAAAAATTATTGGTTTTTATTTTATAAATGACTTCCATGAGAAAAACTACACAGGATATTCATTACCCTTACTATCTTCTCTACAATCGATGCTAGTTTGATTTTAGACTTACCAAATGGATCTAATACCATCAAATATACAATCCAAGTCTGACATATTATTTTCATATTTGAATCGTTCAAGTAAGATCCAAACATGCATTCAGATTGGACTCCAATTCGCTTAGCATACAGCTCCACTGCTGATGACCATCCATCTCAATATATGTCAGAAAGACACGTCGTCGACACGAGGATGCATGGGCAGGTTCGACTCGTATGTTTGAAAATGTTTTGAAAAATAAGATATGAGGACACAACTTTTTGAAGTTTTAAATTAATAAAAAACATTTTTTTGTTATTTTAATGTTAAAAATGCATTTTATTAAAATAAACCTTTATAATAATAATAAATAATACAATTTAATGTTTTGAAAATGCATTTTTTGTTATTTTTTTGTCATTTATGCCTCGACATGCTCCTCAAGGCACAAAGGGCCTCACCTCAAGGCGACAAGCACTTTTTGCGCCTTGAGACACGATTTTAACAACACTAATTGAACATAAACACAAACAATTATGAATGAAGTAAACATAACATATAAACAAACAACTATGAATGAAGCAAATATGACATAAAAACAAATAATTATGAATGAAGCAAATATAACATAAAAATAAACAATTATGAATGAAGCAAATATAACATAAAATCAAACAATTATGAATGAAGAAAATATAATATAAAAAACAGACAATTATGAATGAAGCAACTATGACATAAAAACAGAAAATTACGAATAAAAATAGTGTGTCAAACCATCTCTCTCTCTCTCTCTCTCTCTCTCTCTCTCTCTCTCTCTCTCTCTCTCTCTCTCTCTCTCTATATATATATATATATATATATATATATATATATATATATAATGTAACATGTTTATATTTTTAATTTTGTATCACGAAAAATACATGTAATAACTAATATAAATAAACATACATTATACACATGTGAAAAAAGATACAGAGAAACAGATTATATAATATAACTGAAAACACTGATTATATACCTGTGAAAACACAGAATATATGTGTGTGTGTGGGAAACACAGACATATATATAGTATAAATAATATACCATATATCTGTGAAACAGATTATATAAATGAAATCAGAATATATATATATAACCGAATAAATATAATATAAAAAACAGACAATTATGAATGAAGCAACTATGACATAAAAACAGACAATTATGAATAAAAATAGTGTGTCAAACCGTCTCTCTCTATATATAGAGAGATATATATAATGTAACATGTTTATATTTTTAATTTTTGTATCTGTGAAAAATACATGTAATAACTAATATAAATAAACATATATAATCTATTATATACATGCGAAAAAAGATACAGAGAAACAGATTATATGATATAACTGAAAACACTGATTATATACCTGTGAAAACACAGAATATATGAGTGTGTGTAGGAAACACGGACATATATATAGCAGTGTTGTGAAAAGCGTTGAGGCGTAGCGAGGCGCTCCACCAAAATCTGAGGCGAGGCGTAAGCCTCGAGGCGTAAAGCGTAAGCCTCAATTTTTTTTAAACTTAAAAAAGATTATAAAAATATCTAAAATTATAAATAAATAAAAATTGCTTTATTGATGAAACAACAACCAACAAGAAATAAAAAATCTCAAATAAATACAAAAAAAATATGAGATTAACATGTAAAAGTAACATTAATGCAATAACTTGATCTACTTATCTAAGAAATAAAATATGCACAATATTCATTCAATAAAAAATTAACAACGAAATGCATATTAGCATTTACAACATCATATGGACATAATTAGAAAATGCATGTTAGCATTAACAACTAATCAATTCAATGGATTCAACATATCTTTTGATTTTTTTTCTTCCTCAACCGAATGTAGCAAGTTGTGCATGGCTTGCCAAATCAATTCAATGACTGGCAACTTTGAAATCTTTTTTTTTTGTCACCACAATAATGTGCTCAACTGACTACTAAAAGAGATAAAAACCATTAAGAATTGATTTAGGATGATGACCAGCCAGTGGACCCACTAAGTTTTTTTTGTTATGAGAAGCACCCTTGACAAAACAGTCTGGACCAAAGATCCGCCGTAGTAAATCAAAAGAAATTCCTAATTTAAGTAATTTAAGCTAATAAACTAGAATAAATCAAACAAAAAATAATTAATGTTAAAAACCTAAAGAGGATTCTCAAAGTTGCAGTAACAAAATCTCATAATCATCACTCAAAAGAAGTAGGGCATTTATCCCACACCTTAAAGAAACCTAAAAAGATGACCAGCAGATCACAATCTATATAGGAGATTTTGGACAGAGGGTTGCAGTCCATTCATCCTTTGCAAATCAAAGATGAAAAACCTATTTAGTGAACCAATGCTTTGTCCAAAAGATGGAAAGATAAGTCGAAGAAAAATCAGAAAATACAAACTGAGAACAAGAATGGGGAAAAAGTGAAACTTACCCAAAATGTACAAACTACGTGTTTCAAATGAATGAACTTGTCTCCTCCTTTCTCTCCGACAACAAACCCTAATACACCCAAACAAATTTTTGGCCCCCGAACTCATCTCCTCCTAACTCATCGCGGGGGGAGGGGGGGGGGATGGATTTTTTTAAAAACCTAATTTTTGGTCAAATGAGGGCTTTGACCCTCATTTGAGCAAAAATCTGAAGCGTATACGGCTCACCTTGAGGCGTGCCTCGCCCCGAGGCTTGTGCCTCAAGGTGTATGAGGCGCACGCCTTGGGGCATTTGCGCTTTATACCTTCGCCTCAAGGCACAAAGGCCCTCACCTTGAGGCGAGGCGCGCTTTTTGCGCCTTGAGGAGCGCTTTTAATAACACTGATATATAGTATAAATTATATGCCATATATCTATGAAACAGATTATATAACTGAAATCAGAATATATATATATATATATGTATATATATATATATATAACCGAGTGGAGGGGTGAGAAGAGGAAGAAGAAGAAAAGGTGAAAGGAAAAAAAGTGGAAAAAAAGAAAAGGGAAGAAGAAGGAAAAAGAAGAAGAGGGTGGAAGGCGTGGGGTCAGAGGAAGAAAAAGAAGAGAATAAAAAAACAAGAAAAAAATGGGAAGAAGGAAAAAAAGAAGAAAAAATGAAGAGGATAGAAGGCGAGAGGACAGAGGAGAACAAAAAAAAATGAAAAAAAGGGAAGAAGGAAAAAAGAAAAGGGAAAAAAATGTACCTGGTAGCTATGTAACCATGACACGCCATCTAGGCAGCCATACCCGTGTCGACACGGGTATGGGTACTGAACACAGTGCAGGTACGCAAGGGTCAGGTCCCACACTGAACCGGCTCGGGTCGAGTTTAGATCGGACCTGAAACAGAAAAAAACAAAACAAAACAAAACCAAAATGCACCACCCCCCTTGAAACCCTTAACACTCTCTCTCTCCCCTGAAACCCTTGACTTCCTCTCTCTCTCTCTCTCTCTCTCTCTCTCTCTCTCTCTCTCTCTCTCTCTCTCGTCTTCCCCCTCTCTATTGATTCCCCTCTTTCTCGTCTTCTCTCTCTCTCGTCTTCTCTCTCTCTCGTCTTCCCCCTCTCTATTGATTCCCCTCTTTCTCGTCTTCACGATCTCGTTTCTCCCCCTCCCTCTTATTCCACCCTCTCTATCTCGTTTCCCCCTTCTCTCTCTATCTCTATCTCTCTCGGCGACTGTGATATTCTCGGCTCACCTCCGACGATTCCCCGACGGGCGGTGAAGAGGTCCTTTCTATTATTTTTCTTTGATTATTAAAAGTATGATATTTCGTGAGAAAAAAAATTTGGTTTTCTTTTTTGTTGAACATGGGGATTTTGAAGTTACTTGTTTTATCATTTTTTTGAACATGGGGATTCTTTGAATAAAAGTTGTTAGCATGTTAACTAGTTTAGTTGCTTGTTCAATGTTAAATTATCTTTGAATTTATTTTGTATTTATGTGATATTTAATATATATATACATATATATAGTCGTGTCCCGATACCCACATTTTTTGGTACCCGTATCTGCACAGTACCCAAGTGACAGCCTGGTAGTCTCCTCCTCCTTCTCACTGTTGCCATGAGAGAGAGAGAGAGTAGAAAAGGGAAAGGCATAGCCCTTAACCTTTTATAGTTGCCCTAATAGCTATGTCACATGGGTGCGGGTGCCGGTGCGGCACTTTCAAAAACTTGGGTGCGGGGGTGTGGCAAAATATATATATATATAGTCCAAAAGTTGGACATAAATGACCCTAGTTGTCTCATCTCTCCAAGGGCTTTGCTTGTTGGGGGTAGGTGTAAAACCCACGATTTTACAAAAAAAAATCGGACCCTTTAAAAAAAAATTTAACACCCACGCAGCAGCGGGCCTTCGTTTTTTTTTCCCTCTGCTGATAAGGGAAACCCCTTTGGGGTTTCCCGATTTGCGTCCTCTCGTGCCCTTTAAATCACGCAAGGGTGAGGGGGAAGCCCTCACCCCTGCGCTCCTCCTCTCCCTCTTGATTGTGCACTCTCTCTCGCTCCCAGCGTGCAACCGAACCTCGGTGCCGAAGAGGACGTCGGCTCTCACTCAGGTACGCATCTCCTTCTTCTCTTCTTCTTTTCTTCTTCGTCTCCTTCTTCTTCTGTTTGCCGAAGGGCCGACAGGAGGCCGGCGGCTCCCTGCCGTGCCCTCCCCCTTTCTCTCTGCGCTCGTCGAAAGGCTAGCGGCTGCCTGCCACGTCCTTCCCCTCTCTCTCTTTGCGTTCGCCAGAAGAAAATCAGGAGCAATTTTTTTTGTCCAAAAATTAGACACAAATGACCCTGGGTGCGTTGATTGCACCCAGGGTCCTGTTGACCGCATCGGGTGCCGCACGCGCACCCGCACGCGCACCCGCGTTGCATCGACGCGAGTGCGGCACCCAGTTTGTTGAGTCCCTGTGACATAGCCTAATAGGTAGTTGACCAGGCTTGTACTATTTCAAACTAGGTCAATATAGTTAATAAAACCAAAAAAAAGACATCATTGTCCTCGCTGCCTAGGCGGGGAACAGCCTAGGTGGTGCCTAGTGGAAGAAATAGGGCCCCACCGCCTATGACCAATAGCCCAGGCGGTCGGGCTGCACCTAGGTCGCCTAGGCATCGCTTTTAACAACTAAGCCCCAACATCCATGGCTGGCAATCTTAATAATCAGAACTATCCCCATCTGGAACCTTATAACTATGTCACATGGATACTCCTTTTTGACTGTTACTCTGTATCTCTTTGTAGACAAGTCATACAGAAAACTTCATAAAAATGGCCTTATCCATGTGACAGCCTTATAACAAACCAAACTGCTAAAAGCTCCTAGCACGGAAACTTCAAAATATGTGGTTAAGGATCATACAATCGTAGTGACAAAAGTAAAAAACAGCAAAATCTCGGCAACAAAAAACTCGCAAAAAATTATAAAATTTGTAAATCTCTAGTTTCTTCAGCAAAATCTCAACAATAAAAATAAATTTAAAATAAAAAATTCATAAATAAATAAAAAATATTTTTATAAAAAAAATAAAAACATATTTAAAAATAAAAACACGCAGTTTTTTATGATAAATATCAGACAATAACATAAATATCGTTAAAATGTGATATTTATGTTTCTAATGACAAAATTGCAAGAAATTGCAGTTTTTAACCTTTAGCTTTAGGTAATTTCTCGCGAGATTTTCACTCAATTTTCAAGCGATTTGTCACTATGGATACTATCACTTCCACAAAGAAAGAAATTCCAACCAAAAGTTATTATGTAGGATGTTGATGATGCCAAGATTTCTCTTAAACTACTCAAGAAAATGCATCAAGTAACGACCAAAGTCCCAATGGTCCAAAAAAGATTCTTTAAAAAGAGATTTCAAGAGTACAACCTCTAAGTTACCCTAAAGCACGCTCACCAACAGCATGCAACAAAGTAGCAAATAGAGAATCTACGCCATAGTCACAAATAGCATCGAGATTTGCAATTTTACCGCTATAAAATCACAATCCATGATAATCACGACAATTTTGCGAGATTTTCAAAATCGCTTATGTCTTGAATATCTCGCCATATTATTGTGTTTTATTCATGAATTTACCGTGACTTATAAACCAAACATGCCCAAAATATTTATTAAAAGCGAGGGGATTAATGCCCACCTATGTCACATGGGTGCGGGTGCGGGGATTCGGCACTTCCAAAAAACCCGGGTGCGGGGGTGCGGCAGGGGCAAAAATGTAATATATATAAGGGGTTCCCCCGATGAGGGTTGGGGGTCCAATTTTTTTTTTTGGTCCATAGGATTCTTCAAATTTCATTTTATATACAGTTGCACGACCGCTAAAAGAAATTTATTGGATTGGACATGTGGAAAAGAGAGGTTTACACAAGGCTACAGCTAGAGCACCCATCTCGTCAGGAGAACATCGTCAGTCAGGAGAACAGTGAATACTAATAGACAACAAGGCTACCACCATCATTATCATTTATTATGGAGAGAGAAAATCCTTTACGAAAAAGAAGGATCAGCAAGGCTACCACCATCATTTTATCATTTATTATGGAGAGAGAAAATCCTTTACGAAAAAGAAGGATCTGGATTGAAAAGGCAGGAGCAGCAGCAGCTGTCAGCAGAATATTTTTTTTTTTAAAAATTCTGCAGCCCGGCAAATTTTTTTTTAAAAAAAATCCAAAAAAAAAAATGGACCTAAATGATCCTGGGTGCGGTCAACGCACCCAGGATTGGGTTGACCGCACCCGGTGCTGCACCCGCATCGCGTCGACGCGGGTGCGGCACCCTGCTAGCCGAATCCCTGTGACATAGATGCCCATTTTCTAAAAAAAAAAACTTATTAGAAGAAAGGGCATTTAATGCCCACCTCCTAAAAAGATTTCAAAAAGTGTTGCTGATGCGGATAACTCCACGTGAACACTTTTGAAGTTTCAAATTGAATGTGGAAAACAAAGGGGAAACCATCCCTTTAAATAGAGGTGGGATGCGCACTCCTGCACCCTCCTCATCGATATGGGACTGCTATTTCTTTTGTCCCTTTTGTAGTTTCTATTGTATGTTATTAAGACTCATAGAAGAGCACTTACTCCACTTCCTTTTCAATACGTGATTATTTGTGTAAATTATTTATCAAAAGATAATATTTTGCAACCACCCATACCTAGGTATTTATTTATAAATTTTTACAATATCTTTATTGAATATTTAATATGACATTTTTAAAACCAATATTTTCTCGAGATTTTATCTAAAATCAAGATTTTGAAAACTTCTCAAGATATTCCATTGCGAAGAAATTCCCGAGAACAATATTTGTGACTGATCTACGCTGCAATTGCACAAAATGTAAAATAACGAGGGAGTGGGAGAAAAATTCACAAAACATTTGTTGACCGAATCACCCAGCTTTTGATCTAAAAGCTAATCTTGGAACATGTAATGAAACAAGAAAAAGTACACAAACGGATGCCTCTAAGGGCTACAAGAATACTCGAGTGCGCAAGCACAATATGCCACTTATGGGCAAGATACGAACTCACAAAGAATCACACAAACACAAGCCACTAAAGGGCTACACAATATAAAAAAATAGATAATTTATTTATCACTAAAATGCTCGAGAAAGCATAGAGAAATACAATGGGAGAGATCCCATATTTATAGAACAACAAGAAAGCAAGAGGCTAGCCCAACGGCTAGTTGGGCCAGTCCCAACCGCTAGAATGCCATACAAAGTAAAAACAAATAAAAACAAAAAAATGATTTACAAAACTGCTCCCTAATGGGCAGGTCCTATTACATGATAGAAAAAGACAAAAATGCCCTTAAGGGGCATGTCCTATTATTACATGCATGACATAGGCATAAAATATGCATACATACATACATATATATATACATACACACACACACACACACACACACACACACACACACACACACATATATATATATATATATATATATATATATATATCATACAAATTAATAGAACTCTCTCTCTCACACACATACATACATACATGCATGCATGCTTGAACGTGACTCCACACATGGAAGAAAGTCAAGGAGGAGGAGATCAACATTAGGACTTGGTGGAAGGCATTAATGCTAAAAGATTGCAGGGGCCTAGGGGTTGACTTAAGTTTTAGCCTGAAACACAAATAATAGAGAAATAGGACTTAACAAGCCAACATTGCAGACAAGATAAGCTTGTCAATAAAAGAAATCACAATATTGATGGTACACACATACACAATGACACACACAACTCTGTACATGTCAAAAAGTCATGGAGGTGGTGATCCACCCATTACTGTTAAGACCCGAAGAGAAGAAATGGGAGGTTGAAAGATCATATGTGGACTTAAGCTTGAGCCTGAAACATAAATAAATGGGTGAACTTATGTCAAGGAGGAAGGCATAATCTATCACTGTTAAAGACATGGACAGAGTTAATGAGAGGTTGAGAGATCATAGGTTGACTTCACTTTTAGCCAGAAACATAAATGAATGGATGGAGTTTAACACATAACTTGTGTAGCCAAGGGAAGTTCATCAACAAAAGAATAAAAATGGTCATGTTATGTCCACATTCACGTGTACCTGCATTGCAGTTACAAATTACTCTTTAAACTACTCTTTCTTTTTCCAGATATGGCTGTTGTTGACTTCGAGATTGTATTAAAAGCATAAAAAATTGCCTATAAAGTTTCCATCTTTGATAGGCAACGTGACAATCTCTCACATTTACAAAAAAATCTTGAACTTATCTACTCTTCATCTCTCCTAAGTTCAAACTCTCCATAAGCCCATCGACTATTATCATGAAAACCTTGCATCCCATGAAAAACTCAAAAAAAAAAAAAAACAGATAAGGCAGGAAGCACCCTTTCTCAATCCATTTATGTGCACATACCATGTTCCCAGCATAAGAACTATGAAAAAACATAAAAGCTTTATCTTAATAATGAGATAATGTCTGCTCATACGGAGTTTAATTCATTAAGGCAGTTTTCGGCAATACTAATCACAGACGTTATGGAAATAAATAGTTATGGAAAGATAATTCCCAAGCCCAGCAATACTAATCAATGAGAAGGTTAAAACTGCAATAACAAACCTCTTTTGAGAAATAAATTCTTCTTTGCCATCTCAGTATGCAAAACCGACTTTGTCTCTGTATCAAAAACCATATCCTGAAGACAAATATAACACATGGAAAAAGAAGAATGACCAATTATTAGCAACACAAGCAATGCTTAGAGCCATTAAACTCTATCCAGCATACTACAAGCATAAGAAAATACCCACAAAAACTCACAATTTTCCAGCCAATTATACAAAATACAAAAAAATCTAAAATGCAAAAGGCCGAATTCACCAAAACGCACCCATCCATATGAATATTTTCCAACACCAGCTCACTGAGATTTTGAGCAAAACTAAAGCAGAATTCATGGTTAGCCTCCCAAAGCATAACAGAAAAATTAATATGGAGTCATGCTAAATTCTGGCCAAATAATGTAGCATAGAAAGGAGTTTTGGGAAACTGACAATAATTCCAACAAAAAAACGAGGAGGGGAATAAAGAAGGCGAAACGTTAAGTAGCATATCTAAACTATTGGCCTTTCAATAAGCAAGCCTGTTCCCAAGGTTCTTATTCATCAGAATATATAATATATACATATATATATATATGCAATTTTTATTTATCTGAAGCCACAACTGATTTGTTGCTGATTGTTAAAAAACGAAAAGATATCAAACGTAAAATGTCTGGATTTGCCTTCACAGTAAGGTAGCCTTACTGCCATTCACCTCCTTGAATTTTCGGTAAGCCTTTCTTGTTATCCAGGCCCTACAAATCAATTTGGTCATCCCATTGCTCTGATGGTTGAGCTATTGAAAAGAAAATTAATCGGTGAAGAACTAGTTAGGCACATTAGGAGATAAGAAACAAGTATTTAGGAGATGCAGTTCTACAAAAAGAACTAGCCAGTGATATCATATGACTATATAATATTTTATTTTGTGATAACCTGTTGAACTTTCACAGCAACCACATGACTTGGATGGGCTAAAACCATAATTTTCAAGAATTACATTCCCAGATTCTCTACTTTGGACAGCAACCATGACCCGACATTCCAAGCTTGCCAGGGTCCTTTTTTAGTTTAAATGGTCACACACTAGTTGACTGTGATCCTCTAGCACTTGGCAATCTAAAACCATAACCCACGATCCTTGCAACCATTGTTAAATATCAATTTCCTTTTATTAAGACAAAGTTACAGGGATATATGAAAGAAATATAAGCTCATAACAGCAGTCTCAGAGATCATAAATAGGCTACGGGAACAGCCAGTGAGAGAGAGAGAGAGGATGGGTGGGAGAGTTCACCACTACAGAGTATATCCTGAAAGTTTAAGGCACATAGACACAGTACAGATACGAGCATGACCTATGTAGTCAAAAGCCTCAACTAGGCACAGACTAGCCCACCTAGTCGGTCCAGGCGTAAATAAAACGCCTAGGCTTTGAAATTCCTAGGTGGGTACCTTAAAAGGTACCAATTTTGCTGATTAAGCGGCGACTAAGGTGCCTAGTCGGCGACTAAGCTGCCCCCTCCTAGACACGAGAGCAGTTAGTTATTTATTATTATTACATATATATATATTCTATTATTTTTTTGTATATATATAATTATATATATGTGTGTGTGTTTGTGTGATTTGTTTTGTGAAATGATGAAAACATGCTTTTATTTATATATATGAGCAATGCTACGGTGCTACAGGAGTAACTACTCCCACATACTAGAAATCATGGTTGTAGGTTGTATCTTCTAAATTAAACCTTATGGATGTACTCAACATAGTTTATTTGATAGGAATCATGCTTTGGATCATGTTTTTGGACAGAAAAATAGGATTTTTTAAGTCCTGAAATTTTGATACATTGTGAGCCATTGATTTTTAAATGTCTTAAAAAACATACATGTGCTATAATCACATGATCGAAAACTTGTTTTCTACTTGCTTATAGATCATATCTATAGGGTCTGATCAACAAAAAAGGATTAAAAAAATTGAAAATCTAAAGCTTCTATTAGGTGGGAGTAGGTACTCCGGGAGCACCTTATCATTACCAATTTACCATATATATATATATGTGTGTGTGTGTGTGTGTTACTTTGCTTTTGGGTTTTTTTCTGTGAAACATTGAAAGCATGCACAGTTATTTTTAATTGATTTTTTTTATATATGTGTGTGTTACTTTGTTTATGAGGATTTTTGTTTATAAAAGCCTAAAAGCATATTTTGTTGATTATACTGAACATGTCATGAATAATTGAATATACATATATATATAGTCACTAGAATATGAGAACTGAAATATGAGAACTAGAAATATGGGCATTTCCAACACTTTTTTTGCAAATCCAACCATGTGGATGTGATTGGCATAGTGAATTTGCTACGAATCAAGATCAACCATTGGATCGTCTATTTTCAATGAAAAAATGTGATTTTTGAATGCTTGAATATTTATGAAGATTATGATCCATTGATTTTAAAGCCTTAAAAAATCTCGTTTATGCATCAAAATCAGATTATTCAAGAGCGGGTTCTTATAAAACCAAGCATGTAGATCACATCTATACAGTTAGATTCAAGAGATAATAACAAAAATCCATGAAAATCGCGGTTCACACATTAGTTCTCATATTTCCAAATCCCATATTCTAGTGACTATATGTGTGTGTGTAGAATTATATATATATATATGTATATTTTGAGTATATTAATATATTTTGTGAAAGCATGTGTAATTTTGTACTTGTGTGATGAAAACATCTTATTAGTAAAAGAATTAAACATATTTTATGTATATTGTATACCTTTTTTATATTCTAATTGGGGTACTGACTAGTCCGCCTAGTCATCAACTAGTCTTTTTAGGGGTCTACCAACTAGGCACCGCCTAGCGCTTTTGACTACATAGAGCATGACACAAATACAAGATATGAAAACATAATTTTTATGAAAATTAGGACACAGGGATGATACATGTGTGAAATGCATATACTTAATCTATAAAAAAATATGTTTCTTAATGATTTCTATATAAAAAATTATGTTTATATTTAAGTAAGACTTGAATTCTTCAAGCACAAAACCATTTATGCTAAAAAATATTAAGAACAATAAAAAATAGAAAATAACAAATAATAAAGATTTGACCAAAAGATGCAGTTACGAGGTCAAGCATGTTCTATAGTGTGATAAGTTTTGTAGCATCATGTTGTGTCATGTCATGTTATAGGCAAAAGGCTAAAACCAGTGTTGTTAAAATCGTGCCTCGCCTTGAGGCGAGGCCCTTTGTGCCTTGAGGTGCATGTCTGAGGCGTAAATGACCTAAGGTGAGGGAGGCCCCGACTCTCTCTCTCTCTCTCTCTCTCTCTCTCTCTCTCTCTCTCTCTCTCTCTCTCTCTCTCTCTCTCTCTCTCTCTCTCTCTCTCTCTCCATGTTCTTTGTTATAGTCTCTTTGCATGTCCTTTTTTATTTTCTTGCTAATTGGTTTCTCAGACCAACAATATGTATCGGATTTTTATATTTTTGTGGTTAAAAGTTGTATGATTCAAAACGATTCAGGCATGAATCGGAATTGCTGACACGATATTGAACCTACCTGAATCCAATTGTATATCAAACTTGTCTGAATCCAAAAATTTTTGCATTTGATCCAACGATTTAAGCATGAATAGGAATCCAATCTATATGTGATAGTACTGGATCTGCTGATCTGGTAAACAAAATCAAAATGTGCTCTTATATCTAAACAAAAATGCAATCTGATCAGATTTTATCCGAAATAGTTCTGACCTAAAATACTGGTCTGGATCCCATCTGAATCCAAACATGAACCAACTAACTGAATCGGAGTCCAATCTGAATGCATGTTTGGATCTTATTTGAATGATTCATATATGGAAATAATATGCCAGACTTGGATTGGATATTTGACAGTATCGGATCCATTTTCACCCCTAGTCCATAGGATGATAGGTTGGTAAGTCTAAAACCAAACTGTGCATTGATGGTAGAGTATTTGGTTAGGGTAATGAATATCCTTTGTAGTTTTTCTCGTGGAAATCATTTAGAACATAAAAACCAATAATTTATTTTATAATTATGTGTTATGAAAAAAGTAATTATGTATAATAATTTTTTCGGTATTTATTTGAGATTGTCTATCTTATTGGTTGTTGCTTCATCAATAAAGCATTTTTTTATTTATTTGTATTTTTAGATATTTTTAAAGTATTTTTTAAGTTTTCAAAAAAATAATTGAGGCTTACGATTTACGCCTCGCTTCAGTTTTTGGTGGAGAGCTTCGCTACGCCTCAACGCTTTTCACAACATTGGCTCAAACCATGTGTCCCAATGACATAAGTCAACCTTAGCTCTGTGCATAAGGTACTCACTCTCAAACACCCCTCCAAATGAAAAGGATGATTGACGATTTTAACACATCATAAAACAATGTGTCAAAATAGGAAAAAGTAAATGGACAGAAGTTATGATAACTAAAAATAAACTTCTCTATCTATAGGAACTAAGTGGATAGGCAAGCCAAGGATGACTAAATTGACCAGAAGAAACAGTTAGGAAGCACACAAGGGGTAAGGTAAGAATCATATTGTGATAGAGGACAATATGTTGGAGAATTGTGAAGACATGGATGCAGCTTCTTTCTCAGCTTCAATAAGATTCCCAACATCTTGGTTGGTAATAATGAAACCAAAAGAGGGTTCAGCAAAAAATGTAGGTTTCTATTTTCGAATATGTGTAGTGAAATTTAGAAGTCTTACGCTACCAAGACAACATCCAATGAAGCCTATCAAAAAAATTAATAAAAAGACAACATCCGATGAAATTAAAAAAAAAATACCAAACAGCCACAAAACATTAACTTACAGTCACCAAAAGGGAGAGTTTTGAGAGAAAGCAAGACAAATATAATCCATCGCAGACAGCAACCAAATATGAGAACACCCTACAAACAGCAATTACAGGAGACATGTTTCATTGGAAAGAGGATAATATTGGGTATCTCATCTATTTGGGAATGTTATATATGTTCCCTATGTAAATGTAATCATGGAAAGTTTCAGATAAGTTTGAGCAGTGACCAGTAAATCCAATACAAATGCAGATAAGGATCAGATCCCATGGATTTTTTTTCCTCTGAAAAAAAAGTTGTACCTCACTTTTGACGCTTAATAGGAGGATCAACAAGGAGGCCCTTTTCAAGGGGCATGCCATGGATTTGATCATATAGATAAAGTAAAATTATGTTTGGATATGGGGAGATCAAACCCACCAAGCAGCACTTGTGATTCAAGAGGATTTATAAGAACTTTGAAATTTGAATACATGGGATCCCACTATGGTCTATATGTATTTATACTTGCAATAATATCAGGGCAAGTGGAGCTTTTGCAATGGCCAAATATGAGTAGTTGATTGAATCAGACCTTGCCACCCTGGCCTACGTAACATGACCATTATACATTTTGTTTCCTATTATGTGTTATTTTCACATATTTTCATCTGTCTCCTCCGTGTCCCCCTTTGTTGATTTCAAGGGCATCGTTTGAATGGCCAATTTGTCACACCATAAGACTTGAACATTTAGGCCATCAATTTGCATTATTGACTTTGTTTGTCTGTATATCAATATTTTTATTTCCATCCCTAAGGAAACCATTGTCACGTAATCCAAACTCTAATAAAAGTGGTCTGCTCTGAAAAGAACTATGTACTAAAAAGCACCAAAAAATAACCCAATTATGTCAGGATGTGGAATCAAGTCCCAGTCAGAAAAAGACATAATATGGTTAAAAAGGAAAATTCTACAACACTTAAAACCTCCTATAGCACAATAACAAACCAAATCTGTAAGATCGACTTCCTTTTTTTCATTCCAAATAGGCACAGATTCACAGAATAATAGTCCAGAAAATTTGTTAGAATTTTTCCTATGCCCTCAAGTACGTAAACTCAGTCAAGCAAACAGCCACCCAACTCAAACTTCTTTTTTCATGTATCTTTGCAGGATTTTCCAATGACATCACAGATGGGAAATATCAAGTATATGATAAGCACAGTTGAAGAACCTGCAACACAAACAAAAGTACACTGAAAGTCCCAAAAAGTGCACTATACACTCCTAAAAGATGACCACAAATTTTCAAAACAAAAAACCGCATTTATATACAGAAGCATCTTAGTAGCCAGAGGATATTCCTCTCCAAGAAATTCCCAATATGAAAATTACATTGTGCACAGGCAGACACTCTTGAAACTGAATATTTAATCTCAACCCATGATTGAGCTCAAATTTCAAGACAAAAGTGAACTCCTATATACTGAGAGAAGATTCACATAAATCTTCAATAAGACTGAGTCATTGAACCATATAAAACAAAACACTTAGTAATCCCACCCTGGCCCTGGAAGTAGCTTAAGTGGCATGTAAACTCTAGAATACAAATGAGAATAAAATTATATTTAATTCATGAAACGGACTAATTATATAAGTGAATTGCTCTCCTGGTCATCTAAGACGTCCAAAATACCCCAACATATGATAAGCAGAAGAGATGAAACAACCCCAGAAAATATATATATATATATATATATCAGATAACTAGTAAAAGGACAACATTATACATATCTTCCTAGGATCCACTATAATGAAATCAGCACTATGGATAGACCCACAAGTAGTTGCAAAATGGACTTCAATAATCAGGGAGGTATGGTACAGTAATCTTCAAAGAATTGAATTTCCCATTTCATAACAAAAACTCAAAGAACCCTTCACATGATGCGCGCTCACTCAACCCTAAATCTTTCATGACAGAGAAACATTGCAAATACACAGATGATCTCATAATCTTCCAAGCTTGGCATAATCTATGGGATAAATTGGGACTACGATCTCTAGTTCTCTATCATGCCATAGCTTATTACAAGACCGAATCAGATATTATCTGAATTTTAGAAACAACAACAACAACAACAACGATAACCGGGCGAGCAATTCACCATTCCAGCGCCATAGCCTATATCTACAATCCGCGCAAAGTTTTTGCATTAAGTAAGAAAAAAACGACTGAATTTACAATTCACAAAACGCTCCAGATTCAAGAATGCGTAACCAAGGATCCCTACATACCAAACAAACGCGATGGATTGATGTCGGCGAGGAGTGGGGGAAGGAATTACCTGAATGGCGTCTTTGGCGGCCATGGCGAGCTGGCCGGTGGAGAAGAGGGCGAAGCCCATGGGCTGCTCGCCTTTGTAGTTGATCTGGGAGGCCTCGTAGCCGGGCAGCCACCGCAGGAGGTTCTGGATCTCCCGCTCCTTAACGTCGGCGGGGAGGCCCGATATGAAGATGGTCCTCAGCTGAAAACAAGATAAAACACTCGATAGAAGAATACCCAAAAGAAAAAACCCTAGGCAGAAGAGGAAAAGGAGCCACAGAAGCAGAGAGAGAGGGTACCTCGTCGTGGGTAGGTTGGGTTCGCATGGGAGGGATGTCGGGCGGAATAGGTAGAGGAGGAACGGGCGACGGAGCCCATGGCTGTGGCTGTAGGTAAGGAGGCATTCCCGCTCCCGCCATTGCAAACCCTAGAGAGAGAGAGAGAGGTGGTTGCTTACCATCGCCGTGCGTAGGGTCGATGGCTGATAAAAAGGGGGTTAAATGGGTCGGGTTAAATGGGTCCAGTTTGGTATGGTAATATTGGAAATCATTGGGTATGGCAATTAGTAGACAATAGCTTAGAAAGTGCAAATTATCGTCTGTTAATTTTTGTGAGATTTTTGTTTTCGTTTTGCTTGTTTATCAGCATGTCTTGGGAAATAATAAATCAATATAAAATGAAATTTGTATACGTTTTGTGAACAAATAGTTAGTTCGTAAAAGAAAACTCGTAAAATTAACTAAGTTTGAAACTCTTTTTTGAAAGGCAAACTGGTGTTAGACTGACCCTAACAGTCATAGAACTATAACTTTGGGTTTTGAACCTGCAACGTCCCAACACAAGGTGACGTGCACTAGCTGCTCCTACCTGACAAGCAGAGCCCCCATAGGTGTCAAAGTTTCAAACTTAAAACGCTCCTACTTTTTATAAAAAAAAAAAAAAAACAGTCTACAAAAGAAAAGAAGTCGAATTTTTCACTTAGGCCTGAGTAATGTTTAGGATCTTACAACTAACCACCCAACTTTTGTAGGTTTTAGTTCGAATCCAAACCACCAATGTTATGCTAACTCAAGTTTAGCATGAGTTTGTGAAGAAAATAAGAATTTTGTCCTTAATATTATCTTTTTTTTACTTATCATTTTTTTTATATTATGCTAAATCGTCATAAATCGATATTGTCCTTAATATTATCTTTTTTTTTACTTATCATTTATAAGTTTTCAAACAAAATGTTGGTCCTACCTAAGCTCTAATTAAAAACCATTATTTTTAGTGTCAAATATATAAAATTATTGTGGTTCTATCTAAGCTAGATGTCCCTTCGACACATTGATAATTGTAGGAACTTAGCATAGAAAAAAAAAGCAAACCATGATTAAAGAAATCGGCTAAAAAACTTAGGAAACCTTTTCATGATAGTCATGGCATAATTTTGCTTTGGTTCTAAAACATCTGAAATGCTAAAAGTGAGTGGCAGATTAAGATGAAGTCATGGACACCATTATTATAATTAACTTTACTTTTAGAAAGAAAAATATCTCACTACATCTATAAATAATAATTTCAAAATTTGAGGTATGTGCCAACTTAAGAATGATTTTGGACAAACGAGGGAAATTTAGTTGTGCATTTTTAATTTTGAAATAAAAAAATTTGAATGCTAGATATATTATCCAGAAAACTTAACTACATATCAAACTTAACTAATCAGAACATGAACAAAGAATTTTACAACCTTGTGGTTCTTGATTAAATATACAATCCTTATGTTGGTCATATATATCAACTCAGGTGGCCATGTTACCCTCACTTGCATGAAATCCATGCGTTGAGGAGAGAGAAGGGCCCACTCTCTCGTTAATGCATGGATCGCCCGTTCAATGGGTAAATCCAAAACGTTTTCTCAGAATTATTACAAAAACAGTTTCAGAATAAAAAAATGTAATATATTTTTTATTTTTTCTGGATTTTTTTAATGCATGAATTTATATCCCCATTCAAGGCTGAAAAACTGACTACCTAGGGGAGGGCTATTTAAGCCTCAGCCCTGTGCACCGCAGGATCAATATAGAAAACAAGAAATCTTCTTGAAGCAGGCCGTATTCGAATTCCCCTCCCTCTCTCTCACTATTCCTCTGCACACGCCGGACGGACGATCCACATGAGTCTACACCTTAAGTATCTTAAAAGACAAAACCACACCAACCCACCCAACTTTGACCATGTTGATCCAACTCAAAGAGATGCGATAATTATGATCATATATACTACAATATATTTGCTATTTTTTGTCTTCACTCTTTGAAACGACTATACTATGTTTATTAATAACTACTCAAATCATGAAATTTCTCAAGTTTTATATTAAACATATTCTTCCACTGCAAAACTGAGCTTCCTGCATCGTTGATTGGCGTAACTCTTCTGTCGGCTCTGTGCGATGATCAAATGTTGGTGAATCAATCACACCCGATCAAAATAGAGCTAGGTCACCTCTGGAGATTCGACTGTTGTAACGTCGACCTCATCCCAACATATTAGTGATATGCAAGGTCTATCATATAGAGCTTCATATGAGTCCATATTGATACTAGCATGAAGACTATTGTTGTATGAAAACTCTACAAGTTTCACGTGCTTATCCCAGACTCATGCCTAATCTAGCGTGTATGCTCTCAGTATGTCCTCGAGAGTCTGAATCGTAAACTCGATCTATCCGTCAGTCTGCCAATGAAAAGTTATACTGAACTCTAGTCTGGTACCTAAAGCCTTCTGCAACTGACACCAGAAACATGCCTTCTGCAACTGACACCAGAAACATGACGTAAAACAAGAATCTTGTTCTGATACGATCGAAAGTAGTACACCGTGTAACCTAGTGATCTCATCGATATACAAGTCTGTCAAGCTCTGACTCACCTTGATCGGTAGAAACTAAGCACTCTTCATCAGTTGGTCCACTACCACCTAGATAGCATCATGCTGACGACAGGTCCTTGACAATTCTATTATGAAGTCCATTGATATATCATCCAACTTTTACTCTAGGATGTCCAATAATTGTAAAAATTTGTCGGCCTCTCGTGCTCGATATTAACTTGCTCGTAAGTAAGATAACGAGACACAAAATCTACCACATCACATTTGATCAAGTTTCACCAAGAAGTTTTTTGTAAGTCCCTAAATATCTTGGTGATATCAGGATTAACAAAATACTTTGATCTGTGAGCTTTCCTCATCAACTCTTCTCGAAGAGCCTTGAGAACCCACCGTCTATCCACGAACATAATGGTACCATATTCCTCACAACAAAACTGAGTATTCAGATTCCTAGCACTCTCACACATCTTTTCAAAGTCTGGATCATTTGTCTGTAATGCCTCAATGTGATCTATAGTCTTGGGTCGCACTCTCATCCCTACACAATATATGCATCCGGCTTCATCAACAAACGGGTGCCACCTATAAATTCCTCAAGTAAATCCCAACTTCATCCAATCAAACTGGCGGCTAAAACCAAAGTCTTTCTACTATGTTCATCTGTTACGACATTTGCTTTTATGCGGATGGTAGGTGATGGAGAACTCATAATCCTTGAGAAATTCTAACCGCCTATGTTGTCTCAAATTTAGATTCTTCTGCATGAAAATATATTTGAGGCTCTTATGATTAGAGAGTCTCAAATTGCTCTCAATATAAATAATAACGTCAAATCTTTAATGCAAAGACAATGATTGCTAACTCCAAGTCATACATCGAGTAGTTCTTTTCATGCACCTTTAGCTGCCTAGAAGTATAAGCAATAACTTTTTCGTGCTACATCAAGACATAACAGACTGCTTGCATTCGTAGCAGAACCTGATGAAAAGAAGGCATACATCAAAATGATGGTTCTTGTTGCACCTTTGACATACCTACTAAGTCCTTGCCTATTACGGCTATTTCTAGTGAGGATGATTTTGGTGGTTCTCTTGCTGGGTCTTCAGCTCCTTATATCGAGTGCCTTGTACCTTACTACTACTAGGTGTATGCTTTCAGGCTCCACCATTAATGTTCCCACTGTTGTTGTCACCCGTCTTCTTAGATTGGTCTCCCTTGAATCGCTCACACTCCTCATTTAAGATGGAAATCGAATCGTTGAACATAGTAAGACAACTAGTTATCATACAAACCTGTAACCCATTCTTAAGTCTTTACATGTACTTTGTTGCCCTTTCCTTGTCATCTGCAAACATGTTTGGGCAGTAATGCTTAAGACTCCAGAATTTGATGGTATAGTCCACCAAAATCATATTCCTCTAAGTCAACTCGAGGGACTTTTGTTGCATTCTTTTCCTGCGAATGAGGAAAAATAGGCCTCTAAGCACTCATCTCAAAAAGTTTTCCAAGAGATGAACTCTATTGCGGTGAATTTCACCTTCTGACTTATGTCCCACTACTTCTTGGCATCACTTTTCAGATAGTAGGTGCCAAAATCATTCTGCCTATCCCCTGGCATGGGCATAATGTGAAAGGCAAGCTCTATCTCATCGACCCAACTCTCGATGTCTTTAGGGTTGACTTTTCTAGAAAAAGTTGGCGGGTCCAACTTCAAAAACTTCTCATAGGTCACCACACCAAAGTTAGGGGTCATGACTGACATGGGGTTTTATGCATAGTGCAGACTGAGTAGTTTGTGCCTGAATATGATTAGTAAGGGTCGAAATTAGGCTGTTGAGGGCTTAGGAATGTTTGCATGGGCACGAATATAGATCTAAAAATTAACTAAAATCAAAACTTATCATTAAACTATACCCATAGATCAAACCTATCCCATTAGGCTTGATCTTGATAATGAAATATAATCACAACAACCATGCAAATTTAATCATCATACATTGATTAATTGTAACAGTCCATATTGCTAAAATAACAATTTTCATAATTACACAACAATGAAGAAATAAAAATTTACAAGATATTTCTTACTAATGATGCAAAGACTCTTTATATATATATATATATATATATATATATATATATATATATATAGAGAGAGAGAGAGAGAGAGACCTGCTCTTAAACCATCCTTCAGAAAAAAAAAACTCAAGCTGCCATTGTTTGCCAAATGCACCACCATGGTATTTGCCACAGTTCAAAAGACATGGCAGTGCATTGATGCCACAACATCGACTGATGCACTGACATTGTTAACAGAAACTTGAGTTCCCATGTCTAGTGAGTCAGGACAGTGCAGTTCTCACTGATCCTAATCTTCCTCCTTGACAGCTGATCATATACATAGCAGTTGCTAGGGGAGAAAAAAGTTCATATCTATGATGAGTTATTTGCCACACTGAAATAATGTCTATAACTAGCAAACATGCATAAGGTAAGCTTTGGTTTAGTGAACTAGAGGAAGTTGTGAACCAACGTCAAATACTGATAGTATATCTTCATCTGCTATTTGAAAGGCAGCATATAAAGGTTTTGCATTTGATTAAGATCTTAGTGAATTAATGTTTCATGCTAAGGTTAATGTACTTTTGGTCTTCTCCATTTTTTTGTAGCGATTACTATGCGAACAAAGTTGAAGAATTTTCAGAAGAGATGGGTCTTCCTTTTGATTGTGGTGTTGATCCTTCATTTATTGGGTATGCAAGTAATGTTATGTTTTCTTTCTTTGGGCTGTTTGTCATACCTTTTTTCCTCTTTTCCCTTTGTATTCTTTTAGTATTCTGTTCCTTTTTGTTTGTTTTCCTGTACAGGTATGTCAAACCTTGGAACGATGTAGATGCTGCAAAGTATTATTGTCTTTTTTTCCCTTATTCGCCAGAACATTTGTCACATGCCTCGAATATCCTCAGGTCTAGCAAACCTGAAGTGAAAAATGGCAACGGGGATAGGTCTATGTTTGTCTCCATTTCAGTTGTTCTGCCAGGTGCTTCTCATGTGGCAGGTTCAGTTCGTGTTCCTTTTTATGGTGGATTTTCTATTCTTGGATTTCATAAGGTATGGGTGGTTTTCATCTTCATTTGGGTGCTTAGAATGCTTTTATTTAAATACTTATGAATAGATCTTTGTAATAATATTTCCTGACTAAGATGCTAATCATATGGCTTAGACCATGATTTGATGGGTATATTGTTCACAAATCCGTAATGTATTCATTTGATTAAAGATCAATTCGCCATACTTATGTAGGTCACTCTTCCTTTTTCTTTTATTCTCCTATAATACCACCCACCCACCCACCCACCCACCCCCAAAAAAGGGACATTGGAATATACATCTGAATAATGCTAAACTCACATTGTATGCTTGCTTCTTGCAGTTGAATCTTACACCCAATTCAAATAAGAGTGTAATTACTCTTTTGGGAAATACAGGTGAAAGCTTTTTATTCAATTTAACATGTGATGAATATATTTTAATGTTAACAGACAATAAGGAGAGATTCTTTTTTTTTTCCTTATGGCAGATGTTAAAGTTTATTGGAATGCCCAAGATCATTTGGCAGTCAGCCAGCTTAGTGTTGAAGATTTTGTAATGGGTGGAAGAGCAGAATATGAGGTAAAAATGAATGTGAACCTGCCCTTTCCATGTGAATCTGCAATTGCTAACCATTGACTATAGTGATGATTATTTTGTTTTTCTCCTCATCTTGTCAATCTATTGATTTATTACTCAGGTAAAAGTCATACGAGGCACAAGCTTCATGGACAAACTGATCTTCAAGCTCCCTCAGACTGGTATACTTCTAACCAATTTATCACAAAATAAAAAGAAATATGTTGTAAAACCAGCTGTCTTTTGAACCGCCAGAAGTTCAGAATATTGTCCACTACTGTGAAGATATTCATTACAATATGTTGTGACGACCGTGGTGTTTGATTGTCAGAAGTTTGAAAGAAGAGCATCAGTCTTTTTTCCATTTCTTCTGTCAGGTTTATTGAATTTTTGTTAGTCTGTTTTATCTTCATTGGCAAGGGTTAGACGTATGATCTTCAAAATAATTTAGCATAAAATTAAAATTACAATCAGAATGAATTCAGTCAAAACAGCACTTATGTGATGCCGCTAGCACAGTGGCAGGGAAGTAATTTTTCCATTTTTGTTTTCAGTTTTATATAATTAACACAGTGGTATAATGTTCTTTGACTTAGAAAAATCCTTTATGTATGTAATAAAGGAATCAGGCAGATAGATCTCTGAGCTGCTATTCTTCTCCATTGTGGCCGTCCCTTGAACCTTTTCTCCTCTTTTCCACATGATCTTTATATGAAAACATGAAATGTTTCACATGGTATCAGTGGAGTGCAGATCCTGTCAAACGCCCAACATTTACAACCACAAACCCCACCCCTCTGTGGGTCCCACTTGTACTGAGCTACAGTAAAGAGGGCGAGGGGTTTGTGGTTTTAAACGCTGGGTGAGAAGATCTGCTCTCGTATCAGAGCGATTCTTATCTTTGATCCATTCATGAGGCTACAAGTCACTTTTGTTTCTTTTGTTTTCTTCTCATCCTTTTTTTGATATGCAACCCTTCTGGTAGTATCGGCCATTTACCTAACTTCCCTTCTCATTTCATCAAGTGGTCATGCTAAAGACATAAATAGTCATGGATAGTTATGGGTATGATATCCTTCCGAATGAGATAAGAGAATTTCCTTTCTTTCTGAATTCTGTAATGGAGCTTCTAATTTAATCCGCCCCTGAGTCAATCTCCTCAGTCGGTATCGACTCAATGTTCTTTATTTTTTTTCTATGAAATTAATCTAAATTATGGATGAATTGAATTATATTTATTTATTATAGTATTAATGCCTTATCACATTGCCTTTTCTTAGATGATTCATATATCATATATATTGGAATAATATATCATTGCTCTTTCTCTTCTCCCTTTCTCTCTCTTCCTATATATATATATATATATATATATATATATATATAGAGAGAGAGAGAGAGAGAGAGAGAGAGAGAGAAGAACATTTATCATTCAACATTACCAAAATACATCCAACCGAATATTGGATGAAAGAGGAACATAAGAGTAAGACAACCATCATCTAGATGGTGACTGTGCACAGTTCAGAGTACAAGTAGATCCAAACCCCCGTCTCTACTATGTAATTTAAGAGTCAAATACACATCAAACATAACCCGTTGACGTAGCCTTCCAAAATTGAATTTGATGCCCCTGAAAAAGATATCGTTTCTTTCGGTCCATATCACCCACCATGCTGAAAATAACCATACCCGCCACAATAATCTCCCTTTTTTTTGTTTCGTAAACTCATGGGACCAAACAAGAGGTCCCGAATAACAGAACTTGAACGTGTTTGAACCGGTGGTGCACCCCAAGTTTGAAAGAATAGGTCTAAAACTACTGGGCAAAACCAAAATAGGTGAGTCGTGTCCTCTACTGCCTTCTCGCAAAGAACACACATGCTTGGAAACTGAAGCCCCCGTTTCCTAACATTAATCTGGGTTTGAACACGATCCAGAGCCACTAACCATGCCAATGCCTTTGCCCTTGGAGCGGGCCCCTTACCCCATATACAATCAATGGAAAACCAATCCATCCCGGATGGCAACAATGTATAGTAAACTTGCTTAATGGAGAACCTATCTCCGCTCGCCATGGCCCAATGAAGCCACGGGCGGCCATGGCCAGGCCTAAGATCCCTGTCACTGAAGGAGCGAAGTGTTTTCCGCCACTCCAACCAGAGGGACGAATGACACACTAAACTGGGCGTCAAAAGAAGGGAGTCAGGTAAACTACCATATTTTTCCCTAACAAACGTAGCCCAAGAAGATGGAGATGTGGAAGCGACCCAAGCCCACTTCAAGACTAAAACGATGCTCCTCTTTCTCAGAGCCGGAATCTCCAAGCCGCCTCGCTGCTTCGGGAGAACGATCTGCTGCCAAGAAACAAGCGGGTACTTTTTTTGAGACGCATTCCCAGACCAAAGAAAGTGTGAAAGCAAACGGTTAATCGTTCGTTCTACTGTCGTCGGTATAATGGACATGCTCATACGAAAATCTGGTAATCTGGCCAAAACATGGCGAATAAGCGTCAATCGTCCCGCAAAAGATAAATAGCGGGCCTTCCAAGACTGCAATCTCCCTTGCACCCGCTCTATAGTAGACGTCCAAGATGAAGTTCTCGACGGCTGCAGTGAGTGCAATGATAGACCCAAGAAATTAACAGGAAGGTCGGATATCGGCCAGTTGAAGATCCTTGCAGCAGCCGATTGGAGGAAAGGGTCAGCATTGAGTAAGACCAGAGCGCACTTGCTCTCGTTCAGGCGAAGGCCAGAAATTGCAGCGAATATTTTAATAATGAAGCACAACCTAGACATTTGATTAACATTCGCATGACCAAATATTAAAGTATCATCTGCATATTGAATTGTGTGACCAACAAAACCAGGAATGTCCAACGGATTCAAGAAGCCTGTTTGTTCTGCCCTTTTCATGAGAATAGGTAAACCCTCTGCCGCGATATTAAAGAGGATGGGGGCTAGGGGACAACCCTGTCGCGCGCCTCTAGCCAACTTGAATTTTTTCCCTCTCATTCCGTTGATGCACACTAACGACACTGATTTCGTGACCAGCTCCTTAACCCATGCAATAAACCGGTTGCCGAACCCCATATTTGTTAGAGATTCAAACAAAAAATCCCATGTCAGACTATCATAAGCCTTGTGAAAATCTAATTTTAACAAGAAGTACGGTGCTCTAGTCGACTGTAAAGAATGAAGAAGCTCAGTTGCACAAATAAATGACCCTTGCACACTTCGACCTGGAATAAAAGCCCCCTGATTCGGAGAGACAAGTTGAGCAATGACAACGCGCAACCGGTTAGCCAACACCTTAGATATAATGCGATACAGAGCGCCCATCACCCAAATCGGCCTGAAGTTGGATATGTCTGACACCCCTTGCCTTTTAGGAATGAAAGAAATGACTGCCACATGGTATGGTTTAGGCAGCCTGGCATTACGATAAAATTCATCGAACAACTGGACCAGGTCAGCTTTAACAATTGGCCAAAAAGCTTTGAAGAAGTCTACGTGAAAACCATCAAGGCCTGGGGCCTTCCATCCTGAGAGGCTGCTAATAGCATCTGAAATCTCAGCTTCGATGAATCTAGACTGCAGAGGAACAGATTGGTTTGCCGCCAACCGCTTATAACCCATATCGCCGATGACCCCCCCAACGCCTACGTCAGTCGAATACAGCCTGGAGAAATAAGAAGTAATAGCTGGCAGGCAATTATGCTGATCAAACTGGCATCCATCGATCTCGATCGAGAGGAACCTATTCTTTCTGTACTTATTTGATGCATTCATATGAAAAAATCGTGTATTATCATCACCATTTGCCAACCACGCAACTCTGGCCCTCAATTTCCATCTAAGCTCATCTCGCGCTCTTCATTCTACAATGAGGGCAGAAAGGGCAACAATACGCTCCTGCAATTAAAGCACTTGACCCTCCAGCACACCAACAAGATCGACCTGACGTTGGGCCAAGGAGGAGAGCTCAGCTTCCCACTGACCGATGAACCTAAACTTGTTCAGGTTGTTAACGCTGAGCCATTCCTTAATACGATGCCGAAGACGAAGAAGCTTTGCATGAATGCGGATGGCCACCCAAGATCCTGAAACCGGTTGAGCCCACGATTGACCAACCAACTGTTGAAAGTCTGGCACACGAACCCACCATTCCTCAAAGGAGACCTTCCTCTCATACAACATTAGAAATTGTAAAGAGATTTTCTTTCGTAAACTCACGTTAGATGCCCATTTGATCGACATTACATGTGTCATCCAACTATTAAAAATTATTCAATACTGTAAAGAGTAAAACAAATCAAAAAAATAATAGAGTAACAATATTTCAGTTTTATCATTTAAAAAAAACATAAATTATCACATTTCCTCCCATTAATAAAAGTAATTAAATTTACACCACTTATTATGTCAAAGTGATATGGCATCCGCACCATCCAAAAATTGCATAAAACCACGGGGTCCTTGTCAGATGATGCGATTGATGGTGAATTGTTCCTTTATCCCCACTATGTCACAATGGCATTTCCTTGGTAATACAGTGGATATGCTCAAACATGATGACATAGACACTGACACGTATAAATAATATTTTAATAACTATTAGTTTTAATAAAATCATATTTTATTAATATATAAAAAATTAATTTGTATTGATTACAAATTAAAAGTTTATCCAAAAAGTTTTTGAAATATGTGCATTATCACGTGTACCTGTATCTTTGTGACATAGGCTTAAAAAACCAAATCAAAGTAAAAGATGTGAACGTCCCTTGCGCTTCTTAAACAACACAAAAAACCATAAAGCCCTAATAACACCCCAAGTTTTTAGTTTTTCAGTAGAATAAAAATCCATCCATCGAGATAGAGAGAGAGGACTTAGAGGAGGGGTGCATTTACTTACCGCCACACCTAACCAACTAAACTATAGCAAAGGCAAAAGTGGCAAAACAAAGGTTATAGAGAGAGAGAGGAGAGGAAGCACAACAATGGTGTGGGAAATAGGGTTGTCAACGAGTCGAGTATGACCTAATCCCAACCCATATAAGATCCAGTAGGATTATGATTAGTTAAACAAAGGAAGAGGTCAAGTTAATTATGTAGGTTGACTCCGTGAGGCCTAGTTATTATATAGGTCGTGTATGGTTTATAATCAATCCCAAGTTCCGAATAAGATTCATAAATTTTCAATATAAAAACCTTAAAAAAATAATATTTTATTGAGTATGACCTGGTTTATGTATTTTTTAATCGAATTTAGGTATCAATATTCTTATGAAAGGTTCAGTTGGACCTAGATCCTTACAAAAAAACTCTTTTACTTGCCTATCTCCCCTAGTGCACCAATAAAAAAAGCATTTTTCTTAACACTATTTTACTTAGTGCTAATGAAATAGTGAGTTATAATGGTGTTAGATGTACTGCACTAATATAATAAATTTTTTTGGAGCACATAAAAAGTATACCAGTATAATGATTTTTTCTGGTGCAACAAAGAAGTGCGCCAATAAAAAACAAATTATGAGTCAAATAAAAAAGTCTTTTGCTCGACCATACCTATGCTTTAGCTCCCATGACGTAACGAAAAAGTGTCTTATAGGAGGACAAAATGTAGTACTTTGGCTTTAGCTACTATAGACCTTCACTCGAGACAAAACAATAAAGTTGCCATTAATAAGTATGACCAACCATAGATCATCAACGTGATGAATGAGCTATTGTTGGAAATGGTGACCAACAAATCAATCAAGTTTCTCACGTGCTCTTTAGGTAAGTTATTATAACTGAAGATTTTAATCATGTTCATCACTTTGTATTTGGTTATATATATATATATATAGAGAGAGAACTGAACATATTAGGCCTCATTTCTCATTCTACCCCATAGGTTTTAAGTGTTTTATGTTAGATTTGAATTGTTAGATGTGTTTAGCATACTCGATTTAGTGAGAATCGATTCTTGGATCATGTTTTCTCGACGAAAAAACATTTTTATGATTAAAAAAAAGCTAGCACCTTGATAACCATTAATTTTGGATTACCAAAAGAACCTATATACAAGTTAGATTCTGGTGATCCAAAAGTTTGTTCCACTAAACAAAACCTATAGATTACATCTAAGGTATTAGATACGAGAAAAAAATACTTAAAACTATGATTTTTGAAGGGCCTAGAGAAACTTAACGAAAAGAGAGGCTTAGAGTATGTTTGATGGCTCATTCCATGCATCACATAAGACGAAAAAGATGCAGAAAACATTAGACTCAGGGAATGGTGTTTCGCACGTCTGCCACATTCATTAACATGTGTAATTTTTTATCCACCCCCCCCTGTTACAAAAGGAACATAATGGAGAGAACAATTAAAAAAAAAGTATCGACGAACGTGGTGCTCCAATTGTCTCCGGCCACGAGATGATGCAAGTTGTGGTGGTGGTGGTCCGCCCATCGTTGCTTCTGCTGCACAGGGGGCTGGCAACACTGTCGTGCATGGTGACACAGATGTGGGGGTTCCCCACGGTATGATGGGAAGAGAAATAGAGGTTGTAGTAGAGCGGAGGGGAGCGGTGGGGGTCCATGAAAGATTTATGTGAGAGCGCTGAGTTTTTTATGTTTTTTTGATGTGGGTATTTAATCAAAATGGTTTTTAAAGATGTTGGTGGCCACGATTTGGGTTCTAGGATGATAACCATCGAGTTTTAAATTATGGGTTTTATTTGTTCTTGGTTATTTTTCTTAATAGTGAGAGAAAGCAAATGTTTACTTTCTTTATGTTTTGTTTGGTGTAGATAGGCAACAGGAATGACAGTGAAGATTGTGGTGGCTTTGTTCATGTTTGTCATATGGAGAAGTCTTAATCTTGTGTTCTTTTCTTCTTAAGTTATTTAGGTTTGTTTGGGTGTAATGGGTTTGTGCCAAAATTTGAACCATCAATTTTTTGAAATTCAGTTTCTAAAGACTCTTGTTGGTTAGTTCTGGTGCAAAATTATTTTAAATAGAAGACTCTTGTCGCTTAGTTCTGATTCACATAACCATCAATTTTTTATAATAATCAAATTACATAAAAAATCTCCATAAGAAAAGCCACCTTGAAAACCTTCACAGTTTATAAAGTCACCCCAAAAAATATTTGATAAAAACTATATGAAGTTTGAATTGCCACCAAATTCGCATATAAATGAAATCTCAGTGCAAATCAAACTTTTAGTGATATCTTCATGCATATTATTTCCTCTGCAAAATTTAAACTCACATTTTAGTCTTGTAATTTCATATTCACATATGCAAGTAAAATAAACCTTTGCTTTCTAAGAGATAAGAAATGCGGCTACACTTGATGGTTATTCTCTACCTCAAATCCTAACATGCATTTTAAAAGTGAAACAAATTGCAATAGATGAATTGCAATAAAAGATAAGAAAAATCAAAATGATAAATAAATTGCAATAGATGAGTTAAAACAATAACATAAGAGGATGGCAAATATGAATTTACAAGGATCACCACAATGTGTGGCTTATTGATGCAAGATAAAAAAAGAGAATGGTTTCTTGTTAGTGCTAAGGACAAAAAGACTCTCAGTGAATAATTTTCTCCTTGTGAAAAGCTTGGAGTTGTTGAAGAATCCATATTTGAGGGCAAAATTCAATTAGAAATTCATATTCGGGGCAAAAATCCAATTTGAGATTTATATGCGAGCCAAAAATCCAATTTGAGATTCATATTCTAGGCAAAATCCATATTCAAGGTAAATATCCAATTCAAGATCCATATTGGAGGCAAAAGTCCATACTCGAGGCAAAATTTTGTATTTGGGCAAAAATCCAATTTGAGATCCATATTCGGAGCAAAAATGTATATTCGAGGCAAAATTCCAATTCAAGATCCATATTCTGGGCAAAAGTCTAGATTTTAAGCAAAAATCTAATTCAAAATTCATATTTAGGGCAAAAATTCTTGATTTTAGAAATAATTTTGTATTTGGATTCATATTCAGGCAAAAAACATAATAAACTTGTTAAAACATGTAAAATGATGAACGAATCAGTTGTTTATTTCGTCAAATCTTGGACAAACCATCAAACATACCCTTAAGGAACACATTACTCTCTCTCTCTCTCTCTCTCTCTATATATATATATATATATATATATATATATATATATATATATATATGAGAACCAGTCTCACCGTCAGATCAGATTTGATCCAATGGTGAGAACATATTATTTAAAAAATGTATTAAGTTAGACTCGTAAAAAAAATCAATTATTATTACTTTTTCTTTCCCTCTCTCTCTTTTACGAGATCTCTGGTTCTCCTCTCTCCCTCCCTTAGGCGACGGTGATGGTCATGACCCTCTATTGCTGGCTCTCTCCCTCTCTCTAACGACGAAGGCTCATGTCAATTTTTTTTCTCTCTCTCCCAAATTTTCCTCCTGGTTTCAAGCGACCCTACTGTTGGAATTTAGAAATCATTGAAATCAAAATAAGGATTGAAAGCATGTTCACGTTAAATCGTTGAGATCAAAAGCAAAATAGAACTTAATGCGGAAGCGATACTTGAATCCATAGTGTTTTGGTTGATCGTTGATGGTATGATCTTCCAAAACCTGTATATCTGACCCTTTTCCTTTCTCTAAACCTAATGAGAGAGGGGCTAAATTCTCTATCTGACTTATGGGTAATCTGAAGAGAGGGCCTTTATATAAGGCTTGAGAACCGTAACCTAATGTGTTTAGAAGTCTGTCTCAAATTCAACCCATTATAGAATTGTAGACAGGGTAGGGGTAGGTCTCTCCACATAGTGTATCATACCATATGAGATATCATAGGGCCCAACCAGATTAGATCACATAAACCAGGCCTAAACCTAGGACAGTCTTACAACGTGTGGTTCAACGTATGTAAGCCCACACAATTTTCTAACAATCTTCCATTTAAGCCACATACGTAACCTTATAATCACACATTGTAACCTTATGAGCTTAAAAACACCATCTTATCAATTGATATCTCTACCAATTCAGTCCATTGATCATGTCAATATAGAACCAAAGCGGTCTTTATTACAAATAACATAATTGAACCCATCAATGATCACATATATCGACATAACCAAATGATATGGATCAAGTATGGATGTGAAGCATGAAAATTACATGCAATGTGATCAAACAACCTATTTCCAACTGGTCCTACTGAAAACTTTAGTGAGATCACAACATAATGAGTACAGAATAAAACTGAAACTTTAACTTTATACCAAAGTGGTAAAATAAACTTTATTGTATCATAGAACAACCAAATACAAACTCTCACTAAAGCAACATATCATAAAATGATAAAACACCCATGAAAGCAGTATGCTCGTGAAAAACCTTGGGTGGCAAACCCTTGGTAAGCGGATCCACAATCATGAAATTTGTGCTAATATGTTTTATCGATATCTAACCATTCTACACTCTTTTTTTAATAACAAGGAACTTAATGTCAATATACTTTGACTTCGACGAGCTCCTTTTGTTATTAAAATATAGCACTGATGAAGTGTTGTCACAAAATAACTTTAGCGGTCTCTCAACATTATCCAAAATGTGCAGACTTGTGACAAAATTACGTAGCCATATTCCATGCTTTGATGCCTCATAACAAGCCACAAATTCTGCTGCCATGGTGGAAGAAGCAATGAGTGTCTGTTTAGCACTCCTCCAAAAAATAGCTCATCCAGCCAACAAAAAAATATAGCCTGATGTGGATCTACGTCTGTCTTGGCATCCCACAAAGTTAAAATCAGAATACTCAATGATCTCCAACTGATCTGACATCCTGTATGTGAGCATGTAACCTTTTATTCTTTACAAATACCGCATAACCCGTTTGGCTACTTTTTAATGATCTATACCTGGGTTACTGAGATATCTTCCTAACATCCCAACAATGTACGCTAAATCTGGACACGTATATACTTGAGCACATATAAGACTCCCCACAACAGATGCATAGGGAATCTGTTCCATAGCATTAATTTCAGACTGATGTTTGGGGCATTGAGCGAGACTAAACTTATCTCATTTAGCAACAGGATCCCCTGGTTTGCAATCATTCATGCCATGCCATACCTTTCAAGAATCCTTTTGATATAGTTCTTTTATGATAATCCAAGAATACCCCGAGAACGGTCTTAATGTATCTGGATCCCTAATACAAAAGAAGTGTTTCCAAGATATTTCAATTCAAATTTCTTTGTCAGAAATCTCTTGGTTTCGTGTAGTATGCCTATATCATTGTTGGCAAGCAATATGTCATCCACATAAAAAACCAAGAAAATAAATTTACTTGTACTGAACTTATGGTATATGCATTCATCGACCACATTCATCTTAGAACCAAACGAGAGGACAACTTGATGAAATTTATGATAAGACTGATGGGAAGCTTGATTAAGTCTATAGATGATTTTTTTTAGTTTGCAAACTATCTTCTTCGCATCGCCTGAGACAAAATATTCTGGTTGGACCATATATATTATCTCATCGATGTCTCTATTAAGGAATGCAGTCTTAACATCCATCTGATGTAGCTCTAAGTCATAATGAGCCATAACTACCATCATAATCCTAAAAGAGTCTTTCATGGAAACCAGAGAGAAAGTCTATGTGTAGTCAATGCCTTCCCTTTGAGTAAACCCTTTTACAACAAGACATACCTTATATCTTTTCATATTACCCTTTGAATCCCTTTTGGTTTTAAATATCCATTTGCAATCAATGGGTTTCATACCTTCAGATAACAGGACAAGATCCCACACGTCATTGTCACTCATGGATTTAATCTCCTTAAGAATTGCTTCAATCCACTTTTGAGAGTTAGAACTTTGTGTGGCTTGATAAAGGTTGATTAGATCATCTTCCATTAGGTCAGTACCACCCTCATGTTCTTGTAAAAAAATAATATAATCATCTGAAATTACCCTTTTTCTCTCTCTAGTGGATTTTCTTAATGACACTGGTTCTTGAGGTGTTTCTTGAGGTTATTGAGTTTGAACTCTTGGAGTAAAAGCTTGATTTTGGATAGGGAGATCTAAAGGATTACCTTGATTCGAATTTATGGGAACAATGTCAGGAATGAAAATCTGATCATTATCATTCATAATTGTAGGAAGAGAAAGTGACTATTCTTCAAAAGCAATGTCTTTTTCTTTATCACTTCCCCCAAACTCAACACCCTCAAAGAAATAAGTGTTTCCTGTTTCGAAAAAGAACTTATTCGTAGGGTCATAAAACTTACAACCCATGGACCTTTCAGAATACCTAACAAAATAGTTGCTGACCGTTCTGGAATCTAGTTTCTTTTCATATGGCCTATAGGGCTTAGCCTCAGCTGGACATCCTCAAATATGAAAATGTTTCATACTAGGCATGTCCATAATTCATATGGGGTCTTGGTTACTGCTTTAGAGGGTACCTTGTTCAAAACATAGGCTGTAATCTTTAATGCTTATTTTCAAAAGGACTCTGGTAAGGTAGAATGAGAAATCATACTCCTTACTATATCCTTAAGAGTCCTATTTCGTCTTTCAGCAACACCATTCATGCTAGGAGTGTCAGACATGGTATATTGAGGGACGATCCCACATTTCTCTAGGAATTTAGCAAAAAGTCCTACACGTTGTTCACTTGATCCATCATATCTACCATAATACTCACCACCATGATTAGATCTGTCGACCTTAATCCTTTTGCCAAGTTGGTTTTCAACTTCGGCCTTAAACGATTTAAACACATTCACGGACTGAGACTTTTTATGAATTAAATATAGGTACCCATAACGAGAATAATGTGTATGAACGTAATAAAATATTATTGACCATTCGAAGAAGTCGTAGGGAAGGGTCTACAAATATCTATATGGATTAGTTCCAAGACGTTTGTTCTTCTTTTGACACCTATTTTCCTTATATTTGTTCGTTTCTCTTTTATATACTCAACATACATCTGAAAGTCAGTGAAATCAAGGAAATTAAGAATCTCACTCGATACAAGCCTTTCAATTCTCTGTTTAGAGATGTGACCTAAGTGCTTATGTCATAATAATACAAAATTCTCATTTGTTAATTTTTGTTTTGTACCATGAGAACTTAAATGCAAGGTTTCATTGAACGAGATAATAGTATCAAGCAAATAAAGGTTATCAACCACTGATAAAAAATCGGTCCCAATAAGATTTGAATCAAGAAACAATTTAAATTTATTATTTCCAAATAAACAAGAATAACCATATTTGTCCAAAATAGAAATAGAAACCAAATTTTGTCTAAATGACAACACAATAAATGTTTCTTTCAAATCCAAATAATTTCCAATCTTTAAAAGCAACTTAAATGTCCCTATTGCCTTGACCTCAACTATTTTTTCGTCACCTATATAAATGAATCTTTCAACATCAATTGACAATCAACAACTTAGGCAACCCTACATAAACACACTTATATGAGTGGTAGCACCAAAATTCATCCACCAAGTGTGTTCGGGCACATAAGTCAAATTAATTTCAGAATAAACCAAAGTAAGGAGCGTATATTTCTTCTCATGCTAGGCATGATACTTGGTACAATCCTTCTTCATGTGAGCCTCCCATTTGCAAAAGAAACAACTAGACTTTGGATCTTGACGTCTTTTCTGTTTCTTCTACGATCGAGGGTCAACTGCAACTTCTTTAGTCATTTTCTTTTTCTTAAATCTGTCTTTAGAGGTTACTGCCAGATGAGCACTCTCAGTCTTCTCTTGCTTCATCTTATCTCCTTCTTATACACAGTGAGAAATGAGCTCATTAAGAGTCTATTTTTCCTTCTGACAGTTATAACTGACCTTAAACTGGTTGTACTGTGCAGAAATAGATATCAAAACCAAGTGCATGAGTAAATCTTCAGACAATTCTAACCTAAGTACCTTGAGTTTTGAAGCAAGATGAGACATCTTCATGATGTACTCCCGAATGTTTCCTTTGCCCTTATACCTCATTAAGACAAGACTCAAAAGAAGAGTACTTGTCTCAGCCTTTTCATTTTTCATAAAATGTTTTTCAATTTTTTCAAGAAAACATTTGGCATTGGTCTCTTCGGACATGGTGCCCCTAAGGATTTAAGAATTACACGTTTCATGATCATAAGACTCTTGCAATTAAATTGATCAAACCACTCAAAGTTCTTTTTATCTTCAGTAGAACTCCTATCCATAAGAGCAGGTGGTTAATCTTCTTGTAGTGCAAGATTCAGATCCATACATCAAAGCACAATCATAACATTTTCTTTCTAGTTCTTGAAATTAAAACTGCTCAAAACAAGGATAGATTAATGTTTGCAGATATTATAGAAGCAGGTGTATTAATTGAATACAAAATAGACAAACTCACGATTAACATTCATATTCACATGCAATATAAAATAACACATTTAAACAATGGTGAACCCCATTACAAGATACCCAGCACAACATTGACACTTAGTCTTTTGACAAAAGTGTCAACTTGTAAGTGGTACTCTCAATACAATAATGAAAATATGGCCAATCAGTATTGTCAAATTATGAGTCTTTCTTTGGACCGACTCATTATTCATATAGAAAACCGAATGATTGTCCCATATTTATTACTAAAAGTATTCATTTGGGTTCAACCAAATAGTAATCTTCCTTTGGACCGATCACTATTTGCATGAACCGCAAACATATGAACATCACAATATTTCAAAATAAACTAACCTACACAACAATGGTTACTTTGGCAATATATTGATTCAATTAATTCAATTTAAAATATTAGACCCAGAATAAAAAATAATACCAATGTTCAAATATGTCAATGGATGCACATGAACAATAAGACAAGCATAATAACATACATGGGACAAAAAGTAACTGAATATCGACCCACCAAAGTTACCCAAAATGTATGCCAAACAACCCTATAAAATCCTTAATTTTTTTTATAAGGCATAGCGCATAGGTTTGGCCAATCGAGCCTGGCTGAACCCACTGGCGGGTCCCAAAGTTGATCTAACCCAAATCGGGTCAGATCTAACCCACTGCATACGGGTGGAAAAGGTGAGTCACAGGGTCAGGTCTGAATAGGCAATGCCCACATGTGACTTGGTTCAGTCCCTATGCCCAAACAGGGACTGAACAGGGTCAGCTGTGCCCTGATCGAAACAAAAATAGACGGTTTGGGCTCAGTTGAATGCTGAACCAGCCTTGAACTGCTCTGCTAAAAGTTGAGTCAGCTCGGGTTGGTTGGCCAAAGACTGAACCGGCCAAGGGCACCTGGGCCGGCAACCCATAATCGGACAATCGATCTGGTCCTGTGCACAAAGTTTTACTCTGGTAAAGCACAAAACCGAACTAGCCTGCCCGAAACAGTCGGCCAAAAAAAATGCTGAATTAGCTTGCACCCGATGCCTATCCCGAATGATTCATCGAACGCTGAACCAAAAACCTGACTGCGATTGTCACCTATCGTCAGTGATGGATCAATCCAACCTAGGATGCCGGCGAACCGATTACCTTTGGCGATAGCCAAAATCGGCTCCAGATGCCATCGAACTCAAATATGGAAAGGGCATCCACCCTCCCACCGCCCAACGATTTGAACAGTAGGGTCCCGACTGACGATGAGGTCAGATGAAACTCAAATGACAAAATGGTCAATTAACACCTCATCCAGCTAACTCAAACATGAAAGAGAAAACTCCTCTACCGTTGGATATCGCCGACTCGACCAAAACCAGAAGGTTGATCCCGATGATGAACCCCACTCAGTTGATGATCAATCTGGGTCCTGTGGTTCTGTGGGTGGACAAATGAAGGGGGGACCTCCGTCGCCCACCGTCCGGCAACCAAAAGAAAGGTAATGGCTTTTGAACCAACCGACGATAGTGGTTGGGGTGATATGAATGCCCCACTGCCATCATCAATTACAGTCGACCCAGAGTCACTGATCGACGAGTAGGGAGAACTGAATGCCCTACTTGCTGGGTCCTGAATCCTAGTCACCCACTGGTGGCATGGGAAAGCTGAAGGTCTGAGTCACCATCGTGGAGCGTCCGGCGTGAGTGAACTGTCTGGGCCTATCGAAAACCCTGCCTCGATCAATAGAATAATAGAAGAGCCAAAAAGCTTTTCTACCAATCGACAGCCAAACGAAGGGCTCAAAGGCCCTTCCTGCCTGGCAATCCAAATAGGGACAAAACCCCATGCTGCTCGGCAGTGATCCATAATCATATTGGATCATCGTCCAGAAAAAAATTATAAAATATGAAATCATATATTTTTTCAATGATTCAACGAGAACATGATTGCTCTGATAGCAATTGTTGGAATTTAGAAATCACCAAAACTGAAAGAAGGATCAAAAGCATGTCCACGTTAAACCATTGAGATAAAAAATAAAATAGAACTTAATGCGGAAGTGATACCTAAATTCATAGCATTCTGGTTGATCATTGATGGTATGATCTTCCAAAACATGTATATCTGGCCCTTTTCCTTTCTCTAAATCTAATGAGAGAGGGACTAAATTCTCTATATAAGGCTTGGAGACCATAACCTAATGTGTTTAGGAGCTTGTCTTCAATTCAGCTCATTACATAATTGTAGACATGGCAGGTCTCTCCACATAGTGTATCATAAACTGGGCTTGAACCTAGGACAATCTTACAACGTGTGGTTCAACGCATGTAGGCCCACACGATTTTCTAACACCTACATGAAAAAACAAAAAGCCGTAACAAAAAACTGCAAACAAGTGTTACAAAGCATTTCTGATGCCCTATTTTTCCCCATCCAATGCAAGTTCTAGTCATGGAATTTTTGTTTTGCTTTGTCTGTGACTTCCCATTTTATGATGCATAACGTTACAAGGGCTCACATCTAGTAGGGGCAAACTTGTGAATGTTATAAGGTCAAAACCTCTGGGGGCATTCCTTGCTGCGAAGTCAAATCTATGTCTATTCGTTGGGGGCATCTCAATGAGACAGATCCGGTACATGGGTTGAGCACTATCGAGTTTCGTCCCACAAAAAACACATAAAATCATTGTGGGTGTATGACACGCATCGAGAACAACAATTTCACGCTGTGATTTCTGTGTTTTGTGTAAGGCTGAGTACTATGTTAAGTACCCAGCCCAAGTATTGCGTCTGTTCTCCACCTCTTAAGATTTTACCAACCAAAGGTTTGCCAATGTGCGGTCAGTGATGAGAGGTTTTTCTTTGGCCTAGCCAGAAACAAAAAAGGAAATTATATATATTAATGATCAATATTGCACGGTCATATGCTGCTATTGTTTCATGGATTTCCATCTTTCGCATGACTGTGGCATTATTGTTGTATTGTTATAGAACTGCTTTATCTGCAATTCGGATTCAAAGTCTTCAAAGTGGTTTATATAAGGAACATGGATCATTATTGGATAGTGTTTGATTAGATTAATGATTTTATGTATGAAACTTGTGGTTTAAGTGGGGTATTGGTGAAATTAATTTGCTGAATAGGAATCCTTGAATATGACAAAACAGAGTTGTTAAGAAGATCGAGTATTTAAACCCCCTTTACTTTTGGAGAGTTAGATGCTTCTCTGATCCATGTGTTTGTTATGGTTCTATTTCTTCTCACTGCAGTTTTGATTGCATAGGAAAATTGGGAATTTTGGTTGTATAGGAATCAGAGCACTCAATATTCCAGGAATAACTAAATATCTTGATGTTCACAACTATATATCGTTTTGTTTCAGAGTTCAAGCCCACTTCACAGATGTCTCTGATTTCTCTGAGAAAGTGAAAAGGTTTGTTTTAGCATGAAGAAATAGGATGGAGAAGCATGGTTGTTGGTGGATTAGTATTGAAAGCTCATCTGTCAGAATTTTCAGGGAGAGAGAGGTTAGTAAATAATAGATGTTAGACACTAAAATATTCAGGAAAAGATAAATACTGAATTTTGATAAGAGTTTCTTATATTAAAAAACTAGTATGCGTGTGTACATTCCTGCTTTGAAAATTTTGGTTATAGATTCCAAGTTTTCACCATTTTTTAAATTTCCTTGTTTTTTGTGACAATCTTATAAGTTGTGTTTGATTAGTGATAAGTGGCAAATCTAGTTAGTTGTATTTGTTCATATTGTTAGGTTATATTCTACTTGGTGGTTTTAGATCAGTTCGTGATATGTTTAGAAATACACAAATGCAACCTGATGGCTATATGCAAATATGGAGACACATGAATAGCGATGAGTATGAAAATGCAAATATGCAATGCGAGTTGAATTTAAATGATGAGGGTATTACACTATTAGATAGACAACATGAAGGAGTTTTGGATAATGTGACTGAGAATGAACATGCAAATGAAGGATATTTGATGAATGTGATTGACAATGAACATGTTGTAGAAGACCATGACAGTGAGGAAAATTGTGGTATTGCAGAATATATTCCAACTGTGCCTTTAAATTATGTACCAAGTAAAGGCACAATTATTAGCATCAATAAGTTGTTATGCTAGACTTGAACGTGAAGATGATGCAAGAATTTATAAAGTGAGGCAACCATGCGAAAATAAAAGCACAACAGAATTCATGTTTACATATGATGAAAACACAGAAGTTATCAAGTTGTCGATGCCATTTATTTGAAACTGCAGGTATTGTTTGTTGTTTTTAACACAAAATTATTGCAAAAATTACCATCAAGATATATCCTTAAAAGATGGACAAAGGAAGCAAAGACAGATGTTGTTCACCAATTTGGTTGTGCACAAGGTTCAACAAACTTAAGCATATCTTCAGCTTTAAAGAAACATATGTATTCTTTGAAATCAAACAAATGCTTAACGGAAGTATTAGAATGTGATTTATGTTATTACCCTGCAATGGAAGGCCTTGACCAGTTGTTGAGTTTGTTGCCAAAAATAAGGTTGGAAGCATGTGAAAATACAACCAGTCACGATGAAAATGACAATGTTAATGTACAAACTTTTTTCCAATTGTGATGATAATGAGGTTGTTAGTGTTAGGGATAAAAACACAGCTGAAGCAACTGGACAAATGAGAGTAGTTTGTTCTACTGATGATCACATAGATATTGATATCACTATCAAAGTGCATGCCAAAGTGTGTGGAAAAAGAATGGTAGCATGCATCGAGCAAAGCAAACATACAAAGAATTGTGTCAGTTCTGGGGCACAATTCCCGTACATGCTCTCTCAACATAAGATCAAGGTAATTATCTATAATTGCATTTCTATTTTTTTAAAACAATAAATTTGTTATTCCTATTTTTTTTTTTTTGCACTTGTAGGGATACTTCATGTAATGTTGTTGCTAAACCCCCAAGATTATGCCACTTTTGCAATAAGACGAGACATGATAAAAGAAATTGCCTAGAGTGCAAAGAAAAAGGTATGTTTATTTCTTTTACATCTTTATTTCATCTTCAAGAAATTGCCCAAAATGTAAAAAGATTTTTTTTTGCTATTTTTAGGTGTCATGGCTTCAGGGAAAATGGTTATGTGAAGGTATATTTTTTGGCATGCAAGAATTGCTTATTTTGTCTTAGCTATCCTGACGTCTCTGTTGATATGGTGTCTGGTGCGCATTATGGGAATTCCATCCATGGTGAAATATATTTATAGATGCAACTTGTATGTGATTTTCATGTAATGTTTTTGCTACTGTGGGGTATGTCTATGTTATTCTATATTGTTTACTGGTGAATTGCTCGTATTTCACAGAACTTGTTCTAAGGGTGTCAGAGATTTTATGCTTACAAGAATTTTACTGCTACTACTACTATTGCTTTGCATTTCATGTTTGCTCTAGAATTATTTGTTTGAAGCAACAATATTTTGTGTGTACTCTGCTGAAACATCTGAAAATAGCTTCCTAAGGAAGGTGCCAGACGCCAATTTCATGCAGTAAGTTTTCTTTCAGTATCTAAATTTAGATATTTGAATTCAAATGAAGTTTCATGCAGTAAGTTTTCTTTTCAGTATCACTAGCTCGCTGCATGACAGGATTGCTGCTAGTGACATTTTGGTCAATTCTTCTTTAGTTGAATCTCCCTGAGTATGCAAATCTTTCCACTTTTTTATGGAAAGAGTGTTCCTCTTGTTGCTCTTTTCCTAATTTGAGATGTCTGATTCCATTGCAGAATAAAGCTTCAGTGGATCTGTAATGCAGAGAGAAGGGGATCCATAGCACGCACAACATGGATGTGGATGTGAATAAAAAGGAATCAGTGGACTTCACTCAAGGTTGGAGTGGTGATTTCTTCCAGCATATATGTGCACGACGTTGCAAACAAATGGTAGATCAAAGTATCAAGGGGATAAAGCACACGGCATTGCAATTGAAACTAAAAGCAACATCTCGGATGTGTGACTAGTGTTGTACCCTTCTTTTTCCTGGTCGATGGGACCAAATTTTGGGGTGTTTCGGTCGAGTCTTGAGTCGTCCAGGTCAAAGAACTTAATCAAAAAGGCCCATCAGAAAAGTTTTGATTTATAAAAATTGTCTGTATTGATCCGTAGAGTAGTTTATTTTTATATTTGCTTTGATTAGATTAGATTTAGAGTAGTTTTAGAGTAGATCTAATTTTCTTTATTTTCAGGTTTAAGTTTTTCTAAAAATAAAATAAGGAAAAATTAGGTTTTATTGATTTTCTTGATTTTTCATTATAATATTTGTTTTTTCTTGAAATCGTTAGATATAAATTAGATTCTTTTTCATTATTTTCCAGATTTTTAGTTTAGTTTAGCTTTAGATTTAGGTTTAGATCAATTTAAATTAGGTTATTAATATTCGGTATTTATTAGATTCAATTTATTTAGAATTTCTAAATTAGCCGATTTAGGGTTTGTGTAGATTTTCTTAATTCTTTTTAGTTTTTGGTAATTAGATCTGAATGTTTCTAGTTTATTTTTATTAAAAGGGTAGTTTATTTCTTGATTATATCACATTATTTGTTATTCCTAGCATGTTAATTGTTGTTTAAATTCAATTGTCATTGGTGATTATTTTATTGTTCGTTTAACTTAATTGACAGTCAATAGATTACAATAATTCGTCTCTTTTGTTTCAGCCGATTAGAATAGGTTAGTTTCATGCTTTTAATTAGTTAAATATTTGTATTTTCATTCCAAAATTTTGATTTCATTAATTAGATTAGAAAATAGTTATTTGCTAATTATCATTTTTTATTAGGACTTAATTAATAGCCGAATTTAGATGAATCATAATTCTTGTTTTATTTAGTATTTCTAATCCATGTTAAATCTTGCTTTCATGTTAATCAGTTAGAAGTAAGTCAGTTTAATCACATTAGAACGTAGTTTAGATTAGTTTGTTAAATCAGATTATTTAGAATTAGTTAGCAGATTTATGCTTTTATCATTTTCCATTTAAACAATAAAGTAGTAGTCATTTTCTTCATAGATGGTGTTCTGCAATTTATTTTCATTCAATTCATTTAGTAGTTTAATGCACGCTGGTTCATTTAACTTTAATTTCAATTCGGTAGCCAACATAGCCTTAGTTTTGTTAAATACACAATAGCCGAATCTTTTTATTTGTTTATTTACACTGATAATTAATTAGTATAGACAATTTAATTTAGTTCATTAGTATTTCCAAAATTAGATTAGTTGGTGTAGATTTATTTTAATTTAGTTTTTTATTTCAATCTTGTTTAGATTAATTAAATAATAGTAGTCAGCTTCTTGCTTTCTTTATAATTCATTGATTCAATAGATTAGATAGATAGAATAAGTTAGTTCTTTATTATTATATTATTCTAGATTGTTATTAGTTTAGATCTTAAATCCATTCAGCAGGCTTCCTTTACGTGTTATTTAGTTTTAATCTTGATTAATTCGGTTGGCATATGTTCTTGTTTGTTAGTTAGTTCATAGTTTGTTAATTGTTAGATTCTTGATTAGTTAGATTAGGTAGTTAGTAGTTAGTTTTGATTCTTGTTAATTCGACATAAGTTAATGTTTTTTTTATTTAATTACAATTAGATAATTTAGAGTGTAGATTTAGTCATTCCTTAGATAAAATCGTTGATTACATTAGATCTTGATAGTTCTTTTTAATTTGTTCTCTTTTAATTTAGTTCTCCTTAATTGTATTAGCATATCTTATTTAGTAGAATATTTGATTATTGTTTAGAATAGGTTAGGTTCCCTTCTTGTTATTTTTATATTACATGTCCCTATCACTAGAAGAAAATTGTTAATTAGCGATGGAAAAAATCCGTCGCTAATTAGCTACAGATTAGCTAGAGATAGAATCTGTCGCTAATTCGCGACGGATTAGCGAGGAAACAAATTTTATCGCTAATCTGTCGCTACTTAGCGACGGATTAACGACTAAATTTTTTGTCGCTACTTTTTATTACAAGAACACCATTTTAGCGATGGATTTAGAGAGGGAACTCTGTCGTCGCTAATCCGTCGCTAATTAGCGACGGCGTAGCGACAGAATATAGTCTGTCGCGTTTTTTGTATTTTGATTTAGCGACGGCTTAGCGACGGAATGTTTCCGTCGCTAAATGTCGCGTAAATCCCTAATCCCATCCCTCTTTCTCTTTTTCCTGTTTCGCTGTATTGCTCCCGCCCGCCGCCCTCTCCCTCCCGCCGCCCGTCGGCTCTCGCCACCGTCCGGCCGCCGCCGCCTCGCCGACGATCCTCGCTGCCGACTTCCCTGCTTGGCTAGCGGCTGCGCCAGGGACCCCGAGCACCGGCGACCCGCCGCCGACCTCTTCCTCCTCCCTGTTGTTCCTCCCTGTGGCTGCTGCCGGGAGGTGTTGTCTCCCCTTCGCCGGCGACTCGCAACCGACGTCCTCAGCCGCCGACGACCGACGATCCTCCCTGCAGCCACCTCTTCGCCTCCGCTCTGAGTTCCGGCGACCCAGTGGCCCCCGAGCTTCGCTCCAGGTCTCCCCCTCTCTGCTGTCGACTGCGCCGGCCACCGGCGACCTCGCCAGCCGCCGCTCCCCGTGCTTTCCGGCATGGGGGGTCGACCCCCTGCCGGAAACGCAGGGGGTCGACCCCCCCTGCTGGAAACGCAGGGGGTCGACCCCCCCTGCTGGAAACGCAGGGGGTTAAACCCCCTGCCGGAAAGGCAGGGGGTTTAACCCCCTGCCGTAAAGGCACGGCAGGGGGTCAACCCCCCATGCCGGAACTGCCTTTCCGGCAGGGGGTTTAACCCCCTGCCGTGCTTTCAAACTAACAAATTGAAAACAAACTAACAAATTGAAAACAAATTGTTGTATTTGAAAATCATGTTGATTTGAATAAAAAAAATTAATACTTTTATGTTGTGCTAAAATCAGATCGTAATTATTAGAAATAATTACTGCTGTTGAAATAAAAAGAATAACAACGGTACTACAATTCAAGCTGCTGAAATTTGAAACGACTGTAGTTATGAAGAACCACACTGCTAAAATATAATAGACTATTGTGATTGAACCCAACAGTTGTAAAATTAATAAAATCGTAGCAAAAGATTTATTGTTTTGAGTTTAATCAACAACTATAATGACTAAATTATAAAAAAAAAATTCAAATCGAAATCAACTGGCTAGGTTGAGATGGTTAGTTAGAGTATTTCATAAATTTTTATCAATTTGTTAGTTATATCTAGTTAGAGTAGTTCATAAATTTTTATCAATTTGTTAGTTTGTTAATGTCTACTGGTAGTTAGTTTTAGTTCAATTTTTTTTTCTTGAAATCTGGTTAGTTAGAGTATTTCGATCTATTAGTCTTTTATAATTATATTTTTCTTAGATAGATTGGTATTTAATGTTCTCATAATCAGTTAGTTAGATTAGGGCTATTTGAATTTTTTATGATAGTGGTGGTTAAACGGAGTTCACATCTTTTCTAGTAAACTAATTGATTGATTTACTATTCCTTTGCTAAGTAGTTCAGATTAGAAATTGTCTATGACTTTATGTTAGTCGACTGGTTCAACATGTTATAGCTGGTTTGTTAAATTAACATCTTCTAGTTAGATTTGACTTAACATATATACTATTTTTCTTTTCTCTTCTTTCAATTAGTTAGAGTTGTTTTAATTTGTTTTAATTTTTTTAGTTAGTGTTTCATCTTGTTTCATGATTAGTTAGTTTGTTACTTAATTTGTTTTGTTTTTGTGCAGATTTTTCAACGGAACCAACTCGTGCTCGACCACCTGTGGTAAGTAAATGACAAAAACAATGCAAGTCGGGTAAATACCCGTGGTGAGTAAGTGATGCAAACGTATCACATGTTATTTAATTTATTGAATGCAACACTTTATTGTTCACACACTCACTTAGTTGTTGATATCTAGGACTGCTTTGTTGGAGTTCGGAGATCATGCTGAGCATGATTTTAATGTAGAAATATGGAAGTGTTCTTATTTTTGGAATACGGAGTCCATGCTAAGCATGGTAGTAGTTAGTGAGATATTGAAGTGTGTTTGCTGCAGGTACATGTTTGCCATTTATTTGATATGAATGATTATGATGTATTGCAATGTTTGATGTAATTGTATCCATGCTTGCATGTAGTTAATTTCAATTTGATTTTGACTTCCATGTGAAATTTTATAATAAAAGCATGCTTCAAATGATTGTATCGTGTCATTAATAGTAAATTTCAACATGAAGGCCGCTGTTCTATGGACAATCAGTGACTTCCCTGCATATGGTATGTTATCTGGTTGGAGCACACATGGGAGGTTGGCTTGTCCGTACTGCATGGAGGATTCCAAAGCTTTTAGATTGAGGCATGGAAGGAAGCCTTGCTGGTTTGATTGCCATCGTCGATTTCTACCCAGCGATCATCCATTCCGACGTCAAAAGAATGCATTTACAGCAGGCACAACTGAAACGGAAGGTCCATCCTCAAGATTGTCTGGCAGAGAGATTTTAAGAAGATTGCGATACTTTCCAGATGTATTAACAGATGCCCGCAGTTCTACACCCTTCCGTGGATTTGGGAAGGAACACAATTGGACGAAAAAATCTATTTTTTGGGAACTACCGTATTGGCCGACCCTATTGATACGACATAATTTGGATGTGATGCATGTAGAGAAAAATGTGTTTGATAATGTGTTCAATACAGTAATGAATATTAAAGGAAAAACGAAGGATAATCCGAAGGCCCGTATGGATTTAAAATTAATATGTAAAAGACCAGAATTGGAACTCAAAGAGTATAATGGCAAAGTACTGAAACCAAAGGCGAAGTACGTGCTCGGACCTGATCAAATAAAACATGTATGTCAATGGTTGAGACAACTGAGATTTCCAGATGGATATGTCTCTAACATTGCTCGGGCTGTGAAGATTGACGATAGACAGTTATATGGGTTGAAGAGCCATGATTGTCATATCTTTATGCAACGATTGATACCCCTAGCATTCCATGATATGTTAGACAAACCTATATGGAGGGTATTGTCTGAGTTGAGCGGATTTTTCAGAATATTGTGCGCATCGGAGGTCATTGTATCAGATGTAAAGAATCTCGAGGACTCTGTCATCACCATTGTTTGTCTGTTAGAAAAGATATTTCCGCCAGCATTTTTCGATGTTATGGAACATTTGATCATACATCTGCCATATGAACTAAGGGTTGGTGGCCCTATGCAATATCGATGGATGTACCCATTTGAAAGGTATATGTTTTTTTATATTTGTCTCTTTAATGACAGATATTTAAAATTTGAAATGTATATTCTTGTCAGATGCATGTTCGACCTAAAAAAAAAGGTTCGTAATAAAGCAAGAGTAGAAGGCTCTATTTGTGAGGCGTACACTTTAGAAGAGATTTCAAATTTCTCATCTATGTACTTCGAACCTCATATTCCAACACGTTACACATGCCCGCCCCTTAACGATGATGGAGAACAAGTAACTGTAGCTGACAAGCTGTCGATATTTCAACCACTTGGGCATGCATTTGGTAGTTGCCGATCAAGGCTATTGACAGATCGAGAGCAAGATTCTGCACACATCTATATTCTTTTTAATTGCTCAGCGATTGACCCATACATCGAGTAAGTATATGTATATGCAACTCAATTATAAATCCTTTTATGTTCTATATGTGGATACATGACTCGGTAATATAAGTATTTGTGGTTTGCAGACGATTTGATCTGGAGTTGCGAAATGAAGTTTCACATCTCACTGATGCAGAAGTACAAAAAGAACGTGAAACTAAGTTTGTGGAGTGGTTGAAACAGTTGGTAAAGAAGCTAACATAAATTTTGTACTTATAAACAACACTAAGTTACTTAATTGATCGTGATCACAATCATTGTTTATGTTTGTGCGTAGGTTCGCAATGGTGATGTTAAAGATCAAGGAATATGTGATTTAGAAAATGGTCCGACCAAAGTTGTGCAATGCTACAACGGGTATATCGTAAATGGTTATCGATTCCATACAAAAGACTACGGTATAAACAAATCAACGATAAATAGTGGCGTGTGTGTCAAGGGTAGCAGCTACGGTGAAAATGAACATGATTACTACGGTGTTATAGAGGAAATAATGGAGTTGACTTACTTAGGCATGAATAACAGGGTTACGGTATTCAAGCGTCATTGGTTTGATCCAACTGCAACAAGACTCGACAAAGCTTCAGGCATTGTGGAGGTGAATCATAAATCCAGGTTTGGAACATATGAACCATTCATATTAGCCTCGCAAGCTCAACAAGTTTATTATACTTCATATCCAAGTATAAAAAAGTCAGATAGAACTGAATGGTGGGCAGTTTGCAAGGTGAAATCCAAACTATACCCCGAGTATGATCAGTTACAGGAAGATGAGTTAGCTGAAGACAATGATTACTATCAATCAGATGATGTCTGTGACTTCGCTTATGGTCACGATGTTGCGCATGATATGCATGTCATATCTCCATTGGCTGATGAAACATTCATAGAGGAATGTGATCCAAATGATGTACCAAGTGGATGGGCAAACAATGAAGAAGAAGAAGAAGAAGAAGAAGAAGAAGAAGAAGAAGAAGAAAGTCAAACTAGTGACGAGGAAGAATTCTCAAGCTAGTGAGCAAAATCTTATACTACAAACCTCTATTTAAATGTATTGTAATACTTGATGTGAGTTGTATTGCAATACTTGGTGTGAATGATTAAAAATTTTATTTGAATGTATTGTAATACTTGATACGAATGATTCGAATGCATTGTAATACTTGATGTGAATGATTTCAATTATCTGAATGTATTATAATTTATGCAATTAACGAATGATTTGAATTAGTTCAATACTTGATGTCAATGATTTGAATTATTTGAATGCATTGCAATGCTTGATGTGAATGACTTGAATGCATTGTAATACTTGATGTGAATTATTTGAATGTATTGTATGACATATGTTATTTGTTAGAATATGGTTCGTGGAGGTTATAGTGGTCGCTCATCCAGTAGTAGTCAGACTCAACCTTCATATTCACGGGCTCCTGTGATAGGTATATCATATAACTAATTAGATGCTTGATTAGTTCAAATGCACATTCTGAGAATTTCTAATGTATTTTTTTACAGATGATGTTGCGCCTGTACACGACCCACCTACACCAGTTGATCGCACAAGTCAACAACCAACACAGGAAACAGGGTCTTCTCAGGCTGGCACAAGAAGACTCATTCGAATAGTGTATATCGATAATCGACCGTAAGTATTTTGTTTTCAATTATTGCATATCTTTTAAATATTTTATATTGATATTTACTTGTAACAATTCATGTGCAGCACGAGGTTTGAGCCACAAGAAGTAGTACGAGAGATTAGGAATTCACTTCTTCAACATCTACCAGGACCAGTTGCTCAATGAAAAGAGTACCCAAAGGAGGTGTTAGACAGTTTGTGGTTCTCATTCATGGTATACAGTTGTTTCTCATAGTTAATGTGTTTCATATTTAATTTATTTAAGCAATGTCTACTAACTTTCTGAAAATATTTGTAGGCTTCGAATCGCTTTGCAACTACGGTGGAAGAAAATGATGCAAGGAAGGTGTGACAGAAGGTGGCTGCCAATCGATTTGCAGACATGCTGCACACTATGAAGACTGCAGCAAAAAAAACATCTGGCGTAGTAGATGATCCATTACTGTGGAAGGGCCATGGTCCTATTACTATCAGGAGAGATTACTGGGATGAAATGTGCGATATGTGGGCGGGAGATGCATTTAAAAATCGCTCTGCGAAGGCTTCACAAAATCGATCGAAGATGCCCGAAGCCCATCTACACACAGGTGGATCTAAGACATTTGGGAGCCACCTAAAGAAAATGGTAACTCATCAATATATAATATTAATTTTATAAGTATTGTTGCAATTTTTTGTACTAAATCTTTTGTCATTTAACTTCGCAGGAAGCAGAAAAAGGAGGCAGTGTACCATATAAGGATGTGTTTGTAGAAACACATAAACGAAAGACCACGGGAGTCTTCGTATCAGAGAAGGCGAGAACGACAATGGTATGTATTAATTCTATTAATAATCATTGCAATATATATGCAAGTTATCATAATGTTATCATTAATTATTAATGAATACTTTAAACATTATTTTGTAGGAGGCATATGAGCAACAGATGGTAGAGCGATATGGCGAAGACGCTACTCAACATCCATCATTTGATCCTACAGCATGGGTGACTGCAGCAGGTGAACCCCAAAAAGGTCGCGTGTTCGGATTTGGGAGTAATATGAACACTTCACCAGTTATTGGTTCTTTCAGTTACGGCTCACCGACTTCTTGCGCCGACATAAGCTCCAAGCAGCCGACTATTCTTTCCGGTGATGATGTACGCGAGATCATTAATGAATCATTGAATAACTACTTCCAATACACCGTCGCCCCCTTTCTCCGAAATGAGATCAAGGCCGTTGTTCAGGATAGGGGATCTTCGATTCCAGGTCCCTCTCAGGTATAATCACATATATAGTTTTTTTGACTGTCTTAAAGTACATCTGAGCATGGTAGAATCACATATAGAGTTTTTCTAGATGCCTTAGAACACATATGAACATGCTATAATCACATATTCAATTTTTTTACTGCCTTAGCACACATATGAGCATGATAGAATCACATATAAAGTTGCTTTGCCTGCCTTAGAGCACATATGAGCATGCTATATTCACATATTCAATTTTTTTACTGCCTTAGCACACATACGAGTATGATCGAATCACATATATAGTTTTTTGCCTGCCTTAAAGCACATCTGAGTATGGTAGAATCACATATAGAGTTTTTTTATATGCCTTAGAACACATATGAACATGCTATAATCACATATTCAATTTTTTGACTGCCTTAGCACACATATGAGCATGATAGAATCACATATATATATTTAACTTTTTGTCTGCCTTAGAGCACATATGAGCATGATAGAATCACATATAAAGTTTTTTTGATTGCATTAGAACACATATGAGCATGCTATAATCACATATTCAGTTTTTTGACTGCCTAAGAACACATATGAACATATTATAATCACATATTCTATTTTTTGACTGCCTTAGCACACATATGAGCATGCTATAATAACATATAGAGTTTTTTAACTGCCTTAGAACACATATGAACATGTTATATATCATTTATGATAGAATCACATATAAAATTTTTGGTTTTGCCTGCCTTAGAGCACATATGAGCATGCTATATTCACATATTCAATTTTTTTACTGCCTTAGCACACATACGAGCATGATCGAATCACATATATAGTTTTTTGCCTGCCTTAAAGCACATCTGAGCATGGTAGAATCACATATAGAGTTTTTTTAGATGCCTTAGAACACATATGAACATGCTATAATCACATATTCAATTTTTTGACTGCCTTAGCACACATATGAGCATGATAGAATCACATATAGAGTTTTTTTATTGCCTTAGATCACACATGAGCACATGATAGAATCACATATAGTGTGTAATTTATTTCATTATATTTTGTTTATCAATACTGACTGTTCTTTTCTTGTGTAGGCTGCTAGCGATAATCAGGGTAGTGGAGCTGAAGGGACAGATAAAGACAATGAACAAGAAGACGCACAAAATCTTGGCGATGATTAGAGGACTGTGTTGAAGAAGTTCTATTTTTTTTATTTTTCCTAATTGTAATTGTTGAATTGTAAATAATTAAACTTCTTAATTTTAAGGTGGAACGATTAATTATTATAGATACTTGTTATATGAATTTTTTTGTGTGGTTTGTTTTTTATTTACAGGAAATATAAATTGTACAGGAAATAGAAATTGTACAGTTCTCGGTAATTAATTTTTAAATAAATTTTTTTTTTATTTTTTTTCGTGTTTGCGACGGATTAGCGACGGATGATTCCGTCGCTATTCATATTAATCTAGCGACGGCTTAGCGACGGAACCATCCGTCGCTATTCATATTAATCTAGCGACGGCATAGCGACGAAATTAAATTCGTCGCCAAGCCGTGGTCGCCGTTTAGTACCGGCGGATTGGCGACAAAATATAGCGCTCATTATTCCGTCGCAATTAGCGACGAACATGGCGACAGAATTATTCCGTCGCCAGTTAGCGTCGAAATATTCGCGACGTAAGCATACTGTCGCCGCGTTGTCGCTAATCCGTCGCTAACATGGTTAGCGACGGATTCGCGACGGAATGTGGTCGTCGCTAATCTACTGCTTTGTTGTAGTGTATAATGTGCCAACATAAGGAGGGTGGGTTGAGGTGGATGTAAAAGAATATGGTCATAAAGCTCTCTGAATTTTGCTAGAGGGCCTGAGCATAGTTTATAATTTTTATTATTTTTGTCCATTTCATTTTAGTTGGCATTGTAATTAAAGATAGTGTAAACTTTCTTTTCAGTTATTAATAAAGTGAATTAAGTCAATTATTTTGCCTAAGTTCTGTTTCTTGAGGAGACGATCCGACTTGCTACTCTGCAACGAGTGCAAGAACTGGTTTTAAAATTATTATTTGGTGCACAATTTTTTGTTTAAAAATATTGTTTTAAAAAATCGCATCATTTACCTCATTTTTGTCATGGTTAATCAAAATAGTGCAAAGTCTTGTTGGTCTTTAGTTATCCCTTCAATATATCCACTCTCACCAAGAGAGCCATGCCAACTTCTACGTTGTCGAACTTAACCAATGGAGAGTAAAATCTTAATCGAGATATTTACGAACTGTAAATTATGTTTAATCGAGATATTGTGTGCCTGCATACAAAGGCGTAGCTAAGGGGGGGCAGGACTGGGCTGTAGCCCAGTCCTGCCTCCCGAAACTGTTAATTTTTTTTTTTTAAAGCCCAGTCCTACCCCAGCCCTGATTCCATATGAAATAGTTTTTTATCCATTTTTGTAGCTCAGCCCAGTCCTAGCCCAGCCTTGACTGCAGCAAATAGTTTGATTTGTCCATATGAAATAGATTTTTATTAATAATTGTAGCCATTTTTTATTTTATCTCAAAAAAAAATTTTCGGGGCGCCCCGAACCCTCGCACAAATATATATATATTTTGCTACACCCCTGTTTGCCCCCCCCCCCCCCCCCCCTCACATGAATCCTAGCTACGCCCCTGCCTGCATATTACGAACTGTAAATTATGTTTAACAAGCTGGGGCAGTTCGATGACCCTTTCATTTGACAGATTTGAAAGAATATCTTACCTTCAAACGGTTTGAACACGAGATCTCTATATACTGTACCTTCAAACGGTTTCTTGCTTTTTGAGTTTCTGGGTTGCTGCATACAGGACCTTTGCTTCTTTTGAAAAAGGTTTTTACTAATCACTTGTTGGTAAGTAATCAAAGGCACTTGGGTAGCTTAGACGGGGAGCTTGGACCATCACCCATCTGGAGATAGCATGAGATGGGCTGTGGTCGCTGCATAAAATGTGGCCTCTTATAATATATATGGCATGGATGTGCATACCACAAATTTGGTACGAATATCACTAGTTCGAAACCCACAGGTGCGTCCCTTGTGGTGAGGCCAAACTGATTGTACCCCATGTGATTTGATTATTTTGCATTCACAAACTATAGTTTCAATCTTTCCCAAGGTGGCAAAGAAAAGGGTAGAAAGAAAAGGACAAACCAGCATAGTGCTGAACATGTCAAGTCTCTCATTTACAATATTTTTCACATGGCAACTACATTTTATCAGTTTGTACAATTAATACAGGAAATATAATACATACTAACCGATAGCATCTAACTATTTGTTGTCATGAGCTTGGAACCTGTCCTCATAGTTATACCTTCAACTTGGCAAATACTTCATCCATTTCTTCATTTGCTCTTTTCGAAGCTCTCTCTCAGACTAGGTACATTCTATCAGCTTGATGTTGGATCTTCTCCAGGTTGAAGTTGCAATATCTTTTCTTTTGCTAGATCCAATTCTAATTGCAAACATCTCACTTTATCAACAACCCCACAAACACATTCAGCATTACCAGAATCACACCTTTCATTCTATTTTTGAACTCTTTTACCTTTATCAGCCTTCGAAGAACATTCATTGTCAATATTAGGAGAAAGACATTGTTCATTTAAACACCATTTGAAGAAATTGCATCCGTCATTTTTCTGAAAAATAATAAAATTACATGATTAGATATAACATACCAGTGATGCATAGATAACATTACTGAAAAGAATAATTCATTACATTACCCAATTAGGACAGCTATATAACTTTCTTTTATATATTTTTTTTCTGTCATTGATGTAAATACAACACATTCCATTGTCTGCTCACCATTTTTCTATTAAAAAAACGAATTCACATGAATAATCACATCTTAGGAATAATCACATCCAAACAAAAGTTGAACATCCATGCAAAATGACAACTATAAAAATGTAACGAAGCAACAACCTATATGATGATTTTATTGTAAACATATAAAGCCCCTCCAAACAAAAAACCGTTGGCCATAAAAAAGAACCATATGGTCAATAAGAAGTGGAAAAGGAATATATTTTCCTGCCATAATGCAGGAAGCCTTTAGAATCACATTTCTTCAATTGAGAACTTTGCAAGAATAAGAAATATTTATCATTACTATTTTCCTCATTGACATCTATTTTACCTGTTGGATCACAAGAATCATATGGTCAATGCTGATGTATAAGCTTGCATTTGAAAACATTCGGCAATGAACTCACTTTGCAAATTAAAGAGGGAAGGAAGCGTCACATATAAAAAAATATACATGAAGATGATTACAAATTTTGAACAACAATTACCTAGTTCAGATTTCTACACTAAATATTTGGCTGATGGTTTTATAAAGAAATAAAAAAAAATGTGACAGAAGTTCTCCACATGAATAACTAACAATATCGCTGCCACAAAGAAGTCAAATCCCCAAAATTTGCATACATATTATAAAAGCATTCACATCTTCGAAATTAATCAAAAACATATACCACTTAATTTAAAAAATGATGATAACCTACATAAGAAACTGGTAGTTTCCGTTTTCACTTCATAAGCCAAATCACATTAATTTTCTTTTGTTTGATAGGTCCCATTGAAATTTACAAGACGCCATCGTCTCATTCTTCCAAGTGCCTTACCAACTGCTATTTGAATAAACTATACAAATTGATTTTAACCCATCCTTCACATGTAAAAGATCTGCAGTTTTCCTGCGAGAGCATTCAATAATTGGACAAAGTACCATTTAAAGTACTCGACCACCCAAAAACCCAAGCTAATAAACAAGAACCAATCTCCAAAAAATCATCACTTAGGTCAAGAAATAAACCCTATCAAATTAACAAGGACCACAAAACCACAATATTCATGAGAGAGAGAGAGGGAATCCTTGCATACCGTGGTGGTGCTCCCCATCCACACGTCTAATTACAGAGATTTGAAGGGCCAGTGATCAGGATCGTCTTTGGGACTGCGACTGTGCTTTGCAAGAGGGGAGAGACATGTGAGATAAGGCCTACAAGTTAAGAAAGAAGATAGGGAAGGAAACTTCCCTATTAGTTGGTAGAAAAGAGAGTATGGTGAGAAAGAGCGGGAATAGTGGGTCCGTTTTTTGTTTTTGCTTTATCTTTCCTTTCTAAATAGTGACAGTCTTATCCATCACTATTTTTAGATCAATGCAGACCGCATCCTCAGCCGTCGCTAAAAGGAATAAATGGTGTACTTGGTTTTTTTGTCAGGAAGGATTCTTTTGAAGGGAGACAATAATCTTATGATATATATATCGAAATTAAACCAATAATCAAACAATTCACCAAAACTTTGCTATTGTGAAAACCATTCATGAAATCTAAAAGGGGCAGATGTTTTGACTTCTTAAACCGTGAAAGCAATTCGTTGACAAAGTTTGCTATTAGAACTGATCCTTCCGTTTCTTTTATTTTTTTCGCAGATTTTGAAAATTGAGGGCATATCTGGATTCTTTTGTTGAGCTAAAAGGATGGGCCTAGATTGCTCTTTGAACCCGTGGGCATGCAAGAAAACCCCTTGGAAGCTGGCGAAAGTGCCCTTAGAATTTCCAGTGACGTTTATAGGTTGTGCCATTTTAGCCTATGTATACCTAAGCCTGTTTTATGGTATGCTGTGACTCTTGCTGTCATGGTGAGCTGGCTCATCTTATGAGCCAGTGGTTTTCTTGGGATTATGGAAATTTTGCAGCACTTCGCCCCACAGTAGGGATGTCAATGGATCAGAATATCCGATCGACTCTGACTCCATTTAGTGGGATTTTTGTAAGCCAAATCGATATCCGATCATAATTGAATGCAAATATGTTTTTGACCTTTTGATACCTAATCCGATTACATGTTAGAAACTGGATATAGTATGAGCTTTTCAACATCTGAATCCTAATTCGAATTCAAATCCATTTAGCCAATATCCGTCGAATCTGGTATTAGCCACATCTGATCTGAATCAGGACCGTTTACATCCCTAGCCCACAAAATTAAGTCAAGGAATAGCCAGACACATTGAGTGTTCTATTGCCTAAAAGAATTGGGCTTTGCAGTTGCTTTGTTTAGTACTTTGATGTGATATAAGAATAAGAAAAGTCTAATCGCACCACACAAATGTGCAACGTCAGTTGACTCATAATTGAAGATTCCAATATGTGGTCTGATGAATGCATAACAAAGGTGGACAACATGATCGGGCGGCATCATGCGGAGAAAAACTGCACTATTTTCCACTGTTGGTGCAAGAAAAATCATGGGTAGTGATTCTTCTGGTTGGATCAATTCTTCCAAGTGGAAAGGGTACCGAGGACATATCGAAGGCATAGAGGATCTAGGGTGACCAAGCATTCCAATTAAGAGAATTTTGAGCCCAAGTCGACATCAAATAGTGAATTTTGGCCTACTGGGTTTGTTGGGGAAATTATATATGTGTCAGCATCGTCGTCATATTGTGTATGATTATTCTCTCTTAGGATTCAATCATTGACATGGGTAGACATAAAGGACCCAAGTGACAGGAGTACGAATTCTGTAAAATAACAGAATCAGAGTAGTTTTTGAGATGTCTAAGGAAAAACAAAATAGAGGAACGTAGAAACAAGTGGGATTGACCCGTGATTGATTCCGGGGTGCCTTGTGGCAGAGTGGGTTTCAGCTACGTTCATCTGTGGATCTTTTAGTGGGTGTCTCCGTATTACGTTCTTCTGCTAATCTGTCAGGTTCTCATGATGATTCGTCATGTGTTCAACAAGCATCAAGTGATACGAGAGTAATTAGTGGCTTTACCGTGGATTCCCATCATGATTATCATTCTTGAGAATATCTCAGCGGGCGATTATTTCCTAGTTTTTTTAGTACTCAAGGTAATCTCGGAAAAGTATATTGTTACTGAGAATATCTTAGCAAGCGATTATTTCTTTAGATTTTCTTGAAGCCTTCTTTTCCTTGTCGGAGAAATCATGGCAAAGTTTATGAAAGAGAAACGAGCAAAAAATTTGAGTTTCTTTTCAAGCTTTGATATATCAAGGTAATCTTGTGATAAATTTCAAATCATTGGATTAACATACTCTAGGTTATTCCACCTCGGAAAATCTCAGTGAAAATTGCAGTGATATGTTCTAAAATATTGGAGATATTATACCTGCGATAGAGCTTTGAATTCGGATCTTACGAAGGAGCTTTGAATTAGGAATTAACTCAAATTTTTATTACGGAGGAACAGTTGTCAGATTTGTAGAACGGTCATAGCACACATTATTGCTCTCGTACACAGTTGTCTAATACCATTATTGATCTGAGAGTACATTGTGGTCTATTTACCCTTTACCATGAACTAAGCTCTTGTAATTAAAATTTGCTCAAGTCCTAACTGTGAGGGCATAAGAATCAGTCATTAGAGACAATTACACCTTCCATTGTTCAAGAAGGATGGAATAGTAAAGGTGGCTAAGAAAACTGCCTAGTGGGAATAAAGTGAGGTGAGGGACGACGTCATACACATTCCACCTACAAAGGAACAACTTTGTGCACTAAGCCATATTGCCGTGTGTGTAGACTAGATTCCTACATATCTCAGTTTTTGTACTTTATGCTTGTGCCTTGTTTTTTCATGAAGGATGGAGAAACCACCTAGCCCTGGCTGAGCTGCCATACTTACAGTCGACGGTGTAAACCCATGGTGCACCTTTTGCCCCTAAAGAGGGGCAAGGGATAAGCAAGACCCCTTGACTTTTATCTCTTACCCTCATTAATTCAAGGTGTGACACACTTATGAGAATGAAACCTCTTGACCACCCATCTAGTGGCCAAGGCCTCTTCTACTTCACCAAACTCCTTGTGGCTTTAATTGTGCCCTCCTTTCTTTTCTTTACATTATTAAAAAAAAAAGAACACATAAAAAAAAACTGAGAAATACTTTTAAACAGTGATATTCCATAAAAGTGCTGATATATACAGCAACCGTCCATCTCACACTTATATAAGAAACGGGCATGAGATGGAGAGCTGTCAGGCAGTTGCTTACAATAGCATCGCTATATAAAACTAAGGATAATTCTCATAAATATAACATGGTGGGTTTATAAAATGAAGAAAATCATGAGACAGAGAAATAGAGAGGGCACTCCTTTCTAGACAACTGTTAGATATGGATGAGAACCAAGTCCAGCCATGGCGACTTTGCCAGAAGAAGCTGGACCCTGTGTAAACCATTGGGAAGTGTATTGACAAAAATTGGATAAAGTTGTTAGATGAATAAAGACCTATTCTGCTCCATGGTCCACCAAGCGAACTCCTCTTGACCTTGAACCCCACAAGCAGTTTGGGGTCTTTTGTTTATGGAGAAGCATACAATACCCCAACTTGTCCAAGTGTTTAGGACAAGTGGGTGCATCCAAATGCCCACTTAAGATGTGTTTGTTCAAGTAATAAGAGTAGGTTCCTAGGAACTTGGATATGTTCCCATTGTTTTGAAGATGGATGGGTGACTCGAGGATTTTATTCTTTTGTGGTGGTTTTGATTTGATAGGCAAGTTTTGGGGATACGCTCCTGCAAGATTCAGTTGACATGGTGCAACTAGATCTACCCAAGGAACAATAATGTTGAACTTGCACCAAGCAGAATACTTGTTACCAGTAAGATTCCTGGAAATCCTTGTATCAGTGTTCTCATGGATACCCCCCGTCCTAAGAATGACATGGTAAACAGGATTCAATTCCATCTAGCTAGTTGCATTTGGTAAGCCAAAGATGCGGATATGATCTTGATTTTTTGCTACCAAATCCGACAAATATCATTCTTTGATTGAATGAAAAGAATTAGGAGAAGAAGGATCAACCAAAAATGGTCGACTCAACTTAAAAAGCATAAAAATTGGAACGACAAATTAATTAAAGATGCAATGGTTAAATGCATGAAATTAGCTGATCGTTTAATTTCTCCTAACCACAAGGTGAGCTAGAATGGATGGTTTTGTGCCTATTATAGCGAAGGGTGCACCCAAATGTTTTGATACATAAATTGGAAATTTTATGTCGACCACAAGCATGTCAGTATTGTTTCCTAACAAGAAAGCCATAAGTAACAACACATGCATAGGGCCCAATTGAGCATGCAACGCCAGCAACCATGTTCTAGACATTACCATACTGTCGTTAGTATCAAACATGTAATGCCCTTGAGAATGTGCAGTATGTGACTGTCATGAGCATGGGCAAGCACGTGTGAAGGGCTGTAGAGATCATGTTAGCGGCTGTGGTCATAGGATGGAAGTATGGTCTAGCACGGATGTACGGACTAAAGAAAATGGGGAGTATCAACAGTAGGGTGCAAATTAAAAAAAATGAGTTAGTTCGGGACGTACGGGCACTTGTGTGCTAATGAAGCCTGTTCCCTGTTCGTTAGTTTGGCCACAACCATGCACGGACAACAGGCTGGAACAGGAATGGCATATAATGGAGGTGGGCCCGTTCAGCCGGCCGAATCAAATGGGGCAAATGCGTGAGCCGGTTCGGCTGTGCTGTGTTAAATCAACGTTATTAGTATCGGTGGTATTGGCCTTTATCGGCCACAGAAATTCGCTTCACTCCTGTATCAGCTATTTTTTATTAAATGTAAAAAATATTAAATTTTTTTTTTTTTAGTGGTTTTAACATGTGTCACGTTATGATTTGACAAGTAATATTTTTTTTTTATTTTCTGGCAGATACAAAATGATTCACTTGAGCATGGTATCGACCGATACAGCTGAATGGATGGCCCAACGATTCAGGGCTGATACCGATACTGAAAACCTAACTTTGAGCCACAAGCTATGCCTATGGGCCCACCCACGGGTATATCCACCTTTTTTTCACATGAAGGAACCCTCACCATGAACCGGGTCACTTAATGGGCCTGCTCCTTGTGAAGTAAAACTCCAAGTTGAGGAGGATACAATCATCCATCCAGCCTTAGGTGTCCCAACCATGCTCCTTGCAACAGCAGCCTCATGCGTCAGCAGCATTCAATATTGGGCCTTCAGATTGACACAGACCCCGGCTGACGACATGGACAACCACTGCAGTGGTATCCACCTGTTAATTTGATTGATAGGGTCTCTCTCCAATTCATTCGAAATGAAGCACATACGCCATATTTGTATGGTCATGATTTAAAGAAAAAAAAAACTATTTTTGCACATTTCAACCCATTTTTTGTTTTATTTTTAAATTTTGGCCGTACATATGTGATATATGTACTTATTTTATACGGATTAGCTCTTGAAGTGTTTGATTCGGACACATGGGTGAGTTTTTATAACTTTCAAAAAATCAACAGTCTAAAATTTTTGAGGCTCCAAATATCATTTTTTTTCATAAAAAAGTGCATGATCCATGTATAGATTCCTCGTAAATCCACCATGCCCAACACATTTATGGGGTTGAAACTGCGAAAAAACGCTGAAAGAGCAGAAAAACCATTTAGTATGTTTCAAGAGAAATGTATGTGTTAAATGATACATGTTAAATGGGTTTTTTATGCTCTTTTGATGTTTTGTTCACAGTTCAGACCCCATAAATGTGTTGGGCATGGTCAATTTATGAGGAATCCACACTTGGGTAGTGTGTTTTTAAATAAAAAATTAATATTTTAAGCCTTGAAAATTTATAAAGATTTTGGACCATTGATTTTTTGAACATTAAACCACCCATATGCTGGAATCTAACACTTCATGAGCTAATCCCTATAAAATCAAGTACATCGATCACATCTGGACGATCAGAATTTAAAACTAAAACAAGAAAAAACTTGAAAAACTAATTTAGCACGTGTCATTTATTTCCTACCCTTTGCTCTCTCTCTCTCTCTCTCTCTATATATATATATATATATATATATAGTTAGTTAGTTAGTTAGTTGTTGCTGCTAATGTGGTGAATGTGGTTCCTTTGCACATAATAAGAATACTGTTGGGCGTTTACCACCTCTCTCTCTCTCTCACTCTCTCTCATAAGAGTTTGATTGGGCGTTTTCATTATGCTTTTCCCACTCCATACATACCCAATCAAACAGGTTTTTCCTTCTTCAGACAGCAGCGTGCTTTCATTGTTACAATGCAGCATCTTCTAGCCGACAGTTAGACAAAAGAAGAAGAAGAAGAAAAAAAAAAACTAAAATACACAAAAGCCTTATCATGATATCCTTGCCAAAAGAGCGTCCGCGGGGCCCGCTCGTATATGTAGTGCTGATCCAAACCAAAGTGGAGATAAAAAAAAAAAGAAGCACAGCACCTCCAATTAAAGCGTTTACAGTCTAGCTCCAGGATTTGGTATTAGTATTACCGGGACTAAACCAGTGTTATCAAAAGCTAAGCAAATTGGCCGATTCAAATCGAATCGGTCAAAAATCGATTTTGTTTCATGAGGCCAAATGAAGCCCTCCTCAAAAAATGGACCAATTCAACCACGAATCGGTTCGAATCAGTTCTTTTGTTATATATTTATTTTATGTTTTAAAAAATTGAACAATTCAACTTGATCCTGTTGGAGCCTGAATGGGTCGATTCTCTAAATCCTTTCTGGTCTGAATAATATCATAAGAACACTACCCTAAACCCCCTCAAGTAACCGATAATGGATGATGCTCTCTCCACCCACAATTCGTCTGTGGTCATTAATCAGTGATTGTGACCAAACTAATCCACACAGACACACCTTGTGTTGTGACGTTGCAAGTTGGAATCACAATGATATAATTGTATATTGCATTTGGCTAACAAAGCACCCATCATCAAATTAACAAAGCAAGTGCCACACTAAAACCTGAAATGATCAGGTGCAAATGCAATATGATGCATTAAGCACCTGATCACCCTCCATCATGGGGACAAGGCCTGCCAGTTGTGGGGCCAAGGTTTGATGGAGGGCAATCAAGTGCTTAATGCACAAATTTTGTGCCATGTGATTGCACTTGATATGCATTTCACAAAAAAAAGTACACTTGGTTTGGGAACTCATGTTAGAGGGAGTTGCAAGGAGTGGGAGAGTAGAACTACCAAAAATTCAACAAAAATGGATTTGGAAAGAGTTGTGGACTCCCTCTTTTGTGTGAAAGCATAAACAACTCCTTCAAAGATTCAGCATTGTAATTACTTCTGACCATAGAATGGTATTTGGGCTGATCTAGGGTTTATTAATTAGGCCTTAGCTTGGCCTATATATATATATAATATAAAAATTTAAGATTTACTGTGATAAAATTCTATTGTTTATTGAAGTAAAATAGTTGAATATAAGATCTACTGAGGTAAAATGAGATAAAAAAATTTTAAACCATCAGAAATTTATGAACTCACCGAAATCCTTGTGAATCAAGGAGTTGCAAATACCTTCTCTTCTTAAGAAGAGTTCAAATGGGCATTTTGAAAGAGTTAGAGTCGACTGATTTCAGGCCTAAAATGTGGACTTCCTCCAACTCTTCCTCCCAAACATGAGTCAAATTAGTGCTACATCTCTAATTGCACTACAAAATACTTCAATAACATGCTCCGAGACAGAGCCATATACTTTTTGAAAAAAAATTCTTATTTTTAAGCCAATCTTAAAATACACTAAAACATGCGTATGATTGGTACATCATATCGAACGAGATAAGAGAGCCGGGAGGGTTTAGGAATGGGGAGACGGGCCCACCCATTTGGACCTTTACACGTCATCAGGGGCCAACTGAGTAACGGCCGTCCGGATCGCCGGCCGTTAAAGGAAACAAAGCCGCCTGGTTAGTGGTTGCGAGCAAGTGGTGGGGCCCAAATGAATGTCCTTTTGTACCATGGGCCGGCGTACTGGTCATGCCACCTGAAAGCCGAGCCTCTCCTGTTCAGTCCTTGGCTCGGGCTTGAGCTTGACCCGGTGTTTCCACAACAAAAACACGGTCCTAGCTCACGCTCGGTGCTTGTGCCTCGACTTGTTGGATTTGGATCTATCCGTATAATGACCAGCGGGTCCTAAACCTGGACTCACTTATAGATGATCAGACCCGTCCTCACAAAACCTTGTTAGAAATTTTATGGATCTTTTGGACCGTGTTTCAATCCATGTCCGTTGTGAACTTGGAAAACGTGGTCTTGTACGAACCATTCAATCCGGAACCGGTCCGATCCGAGTCGTGAATAAAACGCTGCGCTGCGGGCAAGGCATGATAAAGGGGCAATTTCGTCGTTTCGGTAACAGACAAGTACAGCTCAGATGTCATGATGGAGCGAAATGCGCGTCGCTCTCACGGTGCCTCCAAGAACCGCTTCCCGTCACGGAAAACCGCTTCCCGGAACAAGCCGATTCATCAACTCCTATTATGCCCTTGACAATTGAGTCAATGCCATACCTTTTCCGCATCTCACAATCTCGAGTCGTGGCTGAATAGCTTTGAAAACAGTTAATGAATTTTTTTGGCAAGGTGATTCTACATCAATGTTTTTGAATTTGGTTACAATCCAAATTAGAGCTAGAAATAGCTTATTCCATGACCATCTTCCCATTGTATATACTTTCTGATGAGCTTGCCAGTAAAATAAAGAAGGTGATTTTCCTCCTTTGATCTTAACCGTTGCTGATGTTGGATCGTAAAGGTCCTCTTGTCTGTCCAGATGCAAGAATCTAGATCCATTTTAGTAATTCAGCACCCACAACGAAAAAGCAGCCTTGGTCACATTAATTCATAGGTCGACCCCTTTATTGGTAAGGGCCAAATACGTACTCATAATTCTAAAATCATTCTCCCCACTCAACAAAATAATGTATATAAAGTTATAAATCTTCTCCCCCTTGCTTTTGCCCTTTCCATTTTTAATTATTGCGGTCTCTCTCTCTCTCTCTGCAATGCATGTAGTGGGATTCACTGTTCATGTGAGAGAGAGAGAGAGAGAGAGAGAGAGAGACCCGGTATCCGGATGAATTTCAAGACAAGGTTAACTAGACAAACCAGAGTGGGATCTCTCTCCACTTTCCCATAAACCACTCTCACAAAGCCAAACCTTGGAGGGTGACGACATTTAATGAGAGGGAGGCCCCTATAACTTTTTCATGCTGTATAAATACACCCCCCACCACCCCCACATCCCTCACCATCGTTTATTTTCCATATTTGGGTGTTCTTTTTTTCTCCTCTGCTTGTTTATCAGCCTTACTGTGCCTATTCTATTCAAATTTCAAACGATGAGGCCGGACAGCACCTTCAATGCAACAACACTCTCAGGAGGGCAACAACAGCAGCAGCAGCACTCTCCCTGGCATTCCCCTGTGCCATACCTCTTTGGCGGCCTGGCTGCCATGTTGGGGCTCATTGCATTTGCCCTGTTGATCCTTGCTTGCTCTTACTGGAAGCTCTCTGGCTACTCAGACAATGGCGAGGATGGTGACCAGGGTGATGTGGGTGAGGGTAATGACAAGCCTTTGGAGTCCATCAAGGTCTGCAACGACCTGGATCAGAAGATTGTGGTCATCATGGCTGGTGACCACAATCCAACTTTTATTGCAAAACCCATCTCCAGCAAGACCTCTTCCTTTAATGAGAACAAGGAGGTGATCAAGAGCTTTGATGATAAGAAGCAGAATGATCACAACCAGAACCAGAGTGAGGGTGATGAAAAGCAGTGATTATGATGATGGGTTTTCTTTATTCTTCATTTTCATGTCATTTGAAATCTCAAAAATCCAGATTTTGTGTGTTTGTTTCTGGGTTTGAGAGGAGAGTTGAAGAAATGGTGGTGGATGATTGAATGAATGGTTGGATGAACCATGAAAGAGAGTGGTTTCCACGGAACAGGGAACCGAGATCCAAAAACATGTAAATTGTCCTTCTTTTTAGTTGTTCAGAGACCGGGAAACATGTAAATTTCTGAGTGGAATGAGAAGTTGAGGGCTTCTTTTGTGACTATCACATTTTTTCTTTCCTCTTTTATCTTCTTTTCTATGTTTTATGTTTTAGAGAGGTGGGTGTCTCCTTTAATTTTCTCCCTCCGTTTCTTTATTTTGCAATGAGAATAAAAAATCTGGTGATGGTTTTGCAAAGAACAGACGAACAATGGTGCCGTCTCTTCTCATTCCGCTTTTGCAATTAAAAAACATGGTGCTTTTTCCACACCATTAGGTATAATATAATAGACATGAAAATCTCAACCAAGCATAGACGGTCTTCTCCCTTCCCTTTTCAAAACCTTTTCTCTTCTTTTGAGCAATGGTGCAGTCATCCCCCACCTTCATCCTTTTGTTGATTTCTTCCGCGATGCAGTTGTTTCATCGAGTTTTTGTCTGAAAACTATGGGAACAAAAAGTCCCGGTGCACATGCCGGAAGTTCTGTTTGGACCGTCGTTTCATTTGAATTTCGTGAGTCACAAACGCAAGTCTAGTAAAATAATACCGTGAAACTAGCAATACCGAACTACCAAAGTTGGCCTTTGAGAAGAGAGATACTACGCCACGTGTCACTATGGCAGGTGACTTTGACACGTGTCAAGAAGAGAATCGGGGGATCAGAGAGTGAGGACACGTGTTGAACGATGAGAAGGTGTCCTGATGTATGCGGCGAGAGGAAGGCGTGTGGGGTGAGAAGCTGAGGGAGCCTAGGGGTGTGGTAATTATGAGCCAACTGTTTAGTGGTGTGGACGGTGGGGAATAATATGCTGCAAGGTCAAGGCCTAGGGCTTAGGGCTTGGGGTTTGTGTTGTTTGGACGATATTGGCCTTTGACCTGTTCGGACAGGGGAAGGCCAAGATAAGGTGCATGACTCACCATTGGCCCAGCTGTTGGCATCATAATGCCATATGGGTGGGTCTGCTGTTGGCTTCATATGGTGTGTACTTTTCTTTGCCAATGGTGGCAAATTGAGCAAAAACTTATGTAGGGATTAGTTTCCTTATGCAGATATTTCTCTGTCTCAATCTTGACAATAGAGCACGATGGGCAGGGTTATCTAACCTTTGATAAAAGAAAAGAAAAGAAAAGATGAAAACTAAAGAGGGCCTGACTTCATTCATTTCAAAATTAGCAGTCTAATAAGTTTGAAGAAAACCCCTTACTTTGTATTCCTAAAACAAATAGCTATCAAGTCAAATTGTTTGGAGATTATTCAAGTAATCTTTGAACAAAAGAAGGCCAAATATTACTAAACTACTATACCCAAATAGGGATGCTATGCTTAAATCAAATATAAGAAGATATAAGATGTAAATCAAGGTAAGAAACCAAATCCAAAAGCCTAATAAACCCAAGATTTGATACTCTGGTGGTGTTTGATACTTGGCACAATCCTGCTCTGCGGGACACGTCAGCCTTGCACGGGATTGTCCGGCATTTGAATCACAGGACAAAAGTGGTCCTCCCGCGGGCCATGGATGTGTGAGTTGTATTGCTAGGGGTGCGACTCATATCCTGGACAAACGCCGGTTGGTGCATCCGGGCAGGGTTTGTCCAATGTTAGGGGTGGACAACAGGCAAGGAAGGTTATTGACTCTTGGATACTTGGCCCAAGCTAGAATGACCTTCAAAGAGACCCGAACTGTTAAATAGGTGGATTAGCTTGGGCCTAAGTACCAGAATAATCGCTCTACACAGATTGATTGTGCATGTGAACAAACCCAATTTTGTTCAAGGGTCCCTGCTTGGAAAAACCCAGGCTGAGCTATCGATTTCAAGACTAAGCAAATATCTTGTTTTCATGAGGATCCCATTGGGGCTTTAGTTGACCACTTATAAAAGGCCTTTCACTTGATAGGCCATCGGTTTCAAGATGAAAAATCGACCTTATGGTTGTAAGTTGCATTCATTGGTGGTCCAACACCAGCTATTCACACGAGTGGGCTCTTAACCCAGGTCGCCAGAATGGGAAACCCAAACCCGAAACGACTTGGGAAATGAAAGCAAGAAACAAGGTTTTTCAAGCGTTTGCATGTGAAACGAAAACGAACCAGAAAATGATTGAGAAACTCATGGTAAGTGTTTAAAAAAAGTAATATAATAAATTAATAACATAAAAAAAATAAAAAACATGCAATCCCACTAAAAGGAAACGCTCGGGAAGCGCATGAGAAACATGTTTCCCAAATATCAAAAACCTTTTCCGATAATTCAACATGTTTCCCTCCCACCCTCTTCCAGTAACCCTGCTTTTGAAGTGCACATGTTTTTTTATTTTTTATTTTTATTTAGGCCAAGGAAAACAACCCCCATATGGGAGTGTTTGGGTGCACCCACTTATCCGGTCAAACAGGATAAATTGAGAATTTATATTATCTATAATAGTGTAGACACCAAAATTTCATGATGCACAATTGCTAACAACTTTTCAAGATAAATGTTTGCAGGTACCCAACTAAAATTGAACACCCTCACACGGATGACAGAACAAACCACCGTCTGATAGGAGATGGCAGAACATACCACCATCTATTACTGTATACAGAACGAAAACATCGTCTATTGCTGGACGAAAGAACATGGAGTGTTGTATGCTATTAAACGATACAATCAGTTCACCATTGGTTGTACCAAGTATGCAGATAAGCTTTAAAGCTTATCCCCATCTCATCTCAATCGCCCTGCACGTCTTTTAGGATGAGAGCACTCTTCTTGAACAAGTTTTCATACGAAAAGACTCTTGGATGAGTAATCCAAATATTATGCTGAATTCCATAAATATAGGTTCACCCCTATACCTTGAACATCTGAAAATTATGTGAAAATCCAGAGACTAGACACCTACGTGCTAGCCTTGCAAGAACACATCTACCCAAGCCTTGCTGGTATGCTGTCCTGGCGCCATTGAAGAGAGCTCGTATATATGTAAGTAGGTAACAGATAAAAAATGAGAACGATGAAACATACCTTCGAATCTAAAAAAGGTGTTTTCTCAGATCCTTAATATGTTTATTCCAATTTTATTTAATCTTTGGATTAGGTATTTATACACATTTTTATCTTTGATTTTCATATTGGAATTCATGACGATATGATTCAAGCTATGAAGATTGAGAAACTTGCCTCGTCTTTACCATCCCGTCAGGCGAAGGATGATCGAAGCTTGTAAACAATGTCCCCTACAATTTTAGAAAGAGGATTTCTCGAATCCAGGTAAGTCCCATCTTTCTCAACGCTCAAATCTTTTTATCAACAGTTTTGGTGACTGAGATGGGACACCGTACTTTTTTTTTCCGTAGCTAGAATTACATTATAATTTTTTTTGAAAACTTTGTTTTTTTTCTCAGGTTTTCTATCTCTGCCGGACAATAATCTCAGTTTGGCCATCTGCTGAGCTTTGGTCATCCACTGACTGCCATCCGCTAAGCTTTGGTCATCCACTGACCGCCATCCACTACGTTTAGCCATATGTTTTCACCATCCGCTGTGGGATAACACCGTCTATATACCCTGTAGGTTCTACCATCCCCAGACCTTCGCATCTGCAAGTTTTGTCATACACTGACAGATAATGTCGTCTACAGACTCTCGCGTCTGTAAGTTTTGTCATCCATTGATAAGTAGTGTCGTTCGCAGACCCTGCGTCTGTGGCTTTTTTTGCTTCTTTTTGATAGATTTCCCATTTAATTTATTTTATCTCGTGAATAGGTTTCTTTGTATTAGATTCATACATCATCATTAGGTTTTAGGTTGTATCACATTCTAGAAACCCTTATTGGAGAAAATATATGCTCACATAGAAAATAAGAAAAATACAATCTCTGGCAAGTTAGGGCTTGTTTTGAAACATTGTTTGATTTCATTGCGTAATCTTTATTTTTATCTTCTTCCTCTCTTAGAAAAAGAACCCTTACTTTATTGTAATTTTTTAAATTCTCTGGTTTTATTATTTGAATCTTTGAATCCCCTCACCATTACTCTTAAGTTCTTAGCTTGGGTATATATGTGGTGGTACCATTAGAGCTGGATCATCCACACTAGTACCCTTAAGTTGTTAGCTTGTGTATATCGGTGTGGACTCAGAAGAGAGCCCTGAACCTTAGAACCCGAAGAGACTTTACAGATCAGCAGATACATCTTTTAAGGCTACCCAAAACCTCTCAATTGCTTATTTGAGCATGTGCGAACCAATTGTTTGGGGTATAATGAATACTCGATTTAATACCCGAAAACTCTAAATCCAATCCATCCCAGAGGAACCACCTCTGGATAATCTCACGTACGGGTTGCCACCCTATATGATGAAAAATATCATATTCGATGAGGATCCTAAAAAAAGACCCATATTGACATCTCTGACAAGTCTATGGATGACAAAAAAAGAAAAAAGGCCTCGATGTTTTCTGAGTTCAGCTCACGTCAGTACCCTCATCGATCTCGTAAAGTCCCCCACAAAGGTTAAGAGACGAGTAGTTTTAACATGAATGAGTCTATCAAAAGAAGAATCTCCAAGACCTCACACTTCAAAGCTTGGTCTAAAGAATAGCACCCCCATCAGTCTCGTAAAGTCTTTCATATGGGTTATGAGACGAATAACTTTAGCACAAGTGAATCCACCATGAGACAAACCCCTAAGATCTCGCATTTTAAAGCTCAGTTCAAAAGAGTGGATGTGCTAACACAAGCCAGAATTAATATGAAAATAATAAAGGAGAAAATGAGAAAGATCCAAGAACAGTTAAGACAAGAACAAACAAGAGTTGAAAGAAGAACCCGAAGAGCCCACGAGTTAGAATGTGAGAGAGCACAATCCGACAAAGAGATTAGAAGAACCATATGGACTCTTGAGCTACAAGAAGAAAAAGAGTACAATAAGTGGAGAGAGTCCCAAGTGTCTAATGTGGAGAGGAGAGGTTGCAGATCCATGTTGACCCATCTAGTCCAAATCACTAAAAGACATAGTCGAGATCCTAACATAAAATATAAGATACATGGACCAGAGAAAATACTCCATAGACGACTTCTTGCCTGAGAGATATGATGAGGAGGATAATCATACCCCTCAAAAAAAATTAAAATTTAGTAGAAAAAGGGACCCAAGGACTCACTTATCCTTATACATGAAAAGTATGGTCAAATATCAAAATAATGATAACAAGCTAATTAATTGGTTCCCCAAAAGCCAGAAGGAATAGGCTTTGGAATGGTTTGCCATCCTCAACCTCTAAAATGTCAGAGAATTCAAACAGATCATAAATTTGTTCATGAAGAAGTTCAAATTTAATGTTGAGGCCATTTCCACCATTATTCAGTTGTACGATATGAAGCAAAAGAAAGAGGAAGGTGCTTATAAATTCATAAACCGATGATGGTCTATGTTCAATAGGATGAAGGAGTCGATCTTAGATTGTCATGCACTGATCATCTTGATGGACAACTTCTCTCTGCCTCTACGGAGCCTTATCAACATTGCTCATGTGAAAACATATAGTGAACTTATCAAGAATGCTACAACCATCGAGATAGGCATCCGAAGAAGAGTGCACACTGAATTCCTAAACCATAACAAGGACAACAACATCTATAGAAAGTTAGACCCGTTCAAAGGTCAAGTCAACACTGCCCAAGTCCACCATAAGCAGGGCAATAAGGGCCAAAAGATGAGCAATCAAAGAACCACCCTAAAGAAGGTGAACCCAAAAGGAACTCGATATGGTGGAAACCCAAAATGAACTAAGGTCATAGTGTTCTTTAAGTTTCAATAAGCCCGATCAAACATTTTGGATCTCCTGTCGAAGAAAGGGTTGGTGAAGTTACCCAAGGTATCGAATCCACCACAGATGAAAGAAAATGGTTTGACTAAATACTGACGATACTACAGAGTTGTGGGGCACGACATTGAAAAATATTTTATCCTTCAACATGTTATCTAAGACAACATCAAAAGTTGCGACCTTCTCATAAATCAAGAGCAAGAACAGTCTCAAGAAAATAAGGACATAAACCACAATAAAGAGGAAGTAATCCAAGCCTATGAGCCTAGACAGGAATGGTTTTCAAAACGGGTCAGCAAGTACAAAGCATCAGTCATCGATGGTTCCCCAAGCATGTTACCAAGGGGGCATGAAAATATAGAAAAGATAGGTCTCGTAGGAGAAATAAGAAATTTAATGGATGTTCTCTCAAAAAACTATGATTCGTATGAACCCATCGGATGATCGTACTAGGGTCTGCCCTTCTATGTGCTGCAAAAAAGATCACTTATACCTCAATCTTTTGTTTAGGCTTATTCCAACGATTCTGATTGCTTTCTATCAGCTTCTTAATTTTCTATAATTTTTATACAAATAGCAAGTATCCACATGCAAATGGTGAAGATTAAGGATCTCAAGTCAAGGCGTGCACAGAAACCTTGCCGTTTTGTTATTATGGCAATGGGATATGTTAATTATTTTTTTTTAAAGGCAAGCTCGGGTTAGGCAGACCCCACCGAATATTATTCAACATACCACTGCGTTTTGAACCTGCAACGTTTCACTACAAGGAAACGTGTACTGACAGTTCCTACCGACGACATGGAGCCCCCATTGGTAAGGGATATGATCATCTTAAGGCAGTTTGGTCGTTATAATATCTTGGACCCATCACATCATTGTTGTAAGTGTTTTCATATCGGCCCAAAATAGATAAAAAAGAGCTGATTCAGCTTATTTTTTAAAAAGGGTTTACAATACTTTTTAATATTTACTGACACGTGTCATCAGCTGGTTAAAAATTAGTCGATGCAACTAGATTAAGTCTGAACCGGACGATTCTTTGAATCGATTTTCAACAGTACCGATTATGACAACACTGAACCGAGAACCAATTGCCCCCAAAAGGTGAGAGTTGAGACCTACCTAATGTGATTCCAAGAGTAGGAAAGAGAAAGGATCAAGATGGGTTCTGTTCATGGATATATAGGTAAGATGCTGATTGGCACAGGCTGGCAAGTGGTCCAAGCTGGGAGGAGGATACAGACCATGTAGAAACTCTAGGACAGGAGTTGGGGAGAAACCGGTGGAAGTTAAAGCAGTCACGGGAATTTAAGATTTTTAATTCCTACATTGAGTTGTTTGGGTAAAGAAATTGGCGGACTCATCTAAAAAAAGAATCCATGTTCGCCAATTCCCTTCAGATCTTTGCTTTGTTCGGAAATAATTTCTAAATCCTTCTCTAGGAAGGCCTCAAATTCCATTTACTCTGTTTGGCATCTAGCTAGCAGTTGGAGAAGTTTTATGGATTCGGAAAACTGAAAGTCACCAATTCCTGGAATTGACAGCTACTACCTTTAGGAGGTGGTAGTTATCAATTTCAGTTTTAATGTACAATTACAAATGAGAGTACAGGCATGTTTACGTGGCCCTTCAACGCAGTGAATCGGATTCACACACGCGTTTGAATAGGAATTACACATGGTGTTGCAAACATATGAAAGTTACTCAATGACCCATGTGAATAAAAGATTCACATTTGAATGGGATTCACACATAATGTGAATCCTATGTAAAATTTTAAACTCTCAAAAAACAAACACAGTTTCAAACAAATCACATACAATAATTTACATGGTTCGGCCAATCGTGCCTACATCCACGAATGAGAGGTACTCTCTCTTTTTCTTTTATTTCCTCCTCTCTCTTTTTTTTTCTTTTTACACTTGTGTTCGATCATTTTATGATGATTACATAAAGAATTATAGTAAGGGCCTAAAATCTTTTTCCTATATGTTAACTTAGACAGGTTTCCTATTCCACCTTGGATCTCTTTTGTCATAAATGTATCTGATTGCTTGGCACTGCCTTCTTCTTGATCACATGCGCTACTTTGGGCTTGATCATTTCCTGATTACCTTGATCACCTTGCTGGACATGATCACTTGCCTTCCTTAACAACTTTGAGCTTGACATGTCTGCCTTCCTTATTGCCAATACTTGACGTGATCACCTTGCTGGACGTGAATATCTTGATCACCTTCCTTAACAACTTTGACGTGATAACCTTCCTCTTCCTGATCAACAGCTTTGAGCTTGACATCTTTACTGCCATGCTTGACGTGATCACCTTCTTCTTCCTGATCTCCTTCCTTAACATCATATTCGCACATTAAGGTGTTTGAATGGGATTCATGTGAATGCGATGCATGTGAGGAAGGGGCCAAGAGCAAACGTGACCAACATCTCACCTCCTTTATCATTTCTATAAATTACCCACTCAACAACGCCCTCCTTACCGCCACCATAATACTTTTTACCAAACTCCAACTCAAATCCTCAAATCTAATCCCAAGCACCAGTGGAGAATGGTGCTGGTGGAAGGAGATTATATGCAGGTGCAAAAGGTCATAGTGGAGAGCTCTAGACGTGATATTGTTTGAGTAATGAACGATGCAATGAAAGAAAAATCTAACAAAGACCTAATTGACTATGTTACAGTCCGATACTTCCAGAGGTTCCATAGATTCAAATGCGTGTAGTCCCAAAAGAGTGCATCTATATTTTGATGCAGCTTGAGAAACTTGGGTCCCTTCGTAATTGATGTTAGAAGGATAAACCACCTCTGATCGATTTCCTTTGTCCTTGTAAAAGCTTCTATTGATTGATTCTTATAACTGGTATGGGTCTGCCTAACCCAGCTTGGTAATTTCAAAAAAAAAAAAGAAAAAGAAAAAGAAAAAAGAAGCCAAAGGGCCCATTTGTTTCATTAGTTTTCATTGAAAAGTGCTGAGCTAGCATTCCTTTCCCACCATAAGTTAAAAAAACAACTAGGCATCATGGTGGCAAAGTACCATCCTAGCACAAATAGACCCCAGTTTTTTCCACCACTTTTTCTCCTTTCATGTGAAAATCTCCCTTCTTACCTCCCTCCTATGAAAAGACTTTCATAAGAAAGCTGAGTTAGCATGAGTTTTAGAAACTTGTGCCCTTGACCACGAAAGAGCATTCTCTTCCATGGGGATGAAACAAATGGGCCCTTGAAATCTTCCAGCTAGGTGCTACTATACAAGAAGATATCTTCTAACTGCTGCTATATGTCCATGTCTTTTATTGTTCGAGCATGCAAAGGCCCCTGCTGATTGGTCTAGAAAAAAAGAAAAAAACTAAGACAGATCAGGTGATTTGATAAAACACAAATTTTTGTGTTTTAAAATCACCATCGTCCATTACTTCAATCACCACCGTTCATTGTAAGATGACGACATCAGCACTTTTGGTGGACCCCACTGCCTGCACAATGAATGGTGGTTATTGAAGCGATGGACGGCGGTCGTTTCAAAACACAAAAAATTTGTGTTTTGTCAAATCACTTGATTTGTCCTCCAAAGAAACATTATATATTAAGACTCCATCCGCATGATCCTGCCCCATAGATCAAGATATGTGAACGCCATCATGCTGGTATGCTTTACCATCTAATTAATTGGCTTCCTATAATTAATCCGTCATCATAATCCACATTGAGAAATTGTTGGTCTAACTTAAGAAAGAAGACAATGCAAAAAATTGACAGTATTTGGAGTAGATAAGTCTGAGGAGAAATTGATGAGTGAAAAAGGAGGAGGGAAGGTTATGTGGTTCAGGCAAGACTACGTCCATGTGGCACCCAGCACCAAGTCTTCTTCTCCACTATTGGAGTGGGACCAACTTGCATCACTCTGAAGCATTTCTTTCTGAAATTGATGATGCCTGTGGTTGATGGGCTATTTTTTTATGCTATTTGAGGGGTGACTTGGCGCAGTTGGTCTTGTCTTGCAGTGATCACAGATTAATTTCTCCAACCCTCAAGAAATGGATCCCTATTGCTGCTTTTTCTTCATAACTGTAGCGGAAAAGCAAAACATTGTTTCTTTATTCTGTTTGATCAAGCAAAGAATTTGTGCTCTGTTTTGCTTCTTTCCCAGTAGTGGAATAATTAAGTAAGATGTTTTATAACTTTCATAGTAGAGTACCTTCATACTCTTCTAGTTTTTTGGAGTTGCTATTTGAAATATGAGATCCATCAATATTGAGTGCTGAAGTACTTCATCTATGGTTGCTAACACTACTACACTGTTTGGTTTATGTCCTGTTCGTTTGGGTTTTGAGATAAATGGACAGGGGTTACATTTGATTGCCTCTGGTCTTAGATTTTGGGGTTTGGTTTGGCGGGGAGTCCATGCTAGCTAGATCCTTGGTTTTAACATGGAAAATGAAAATGGGAAACGAGATTTTATAAAGTTCACGTAAAACGGAAAACATATATATATATATATATATATATATATATATATATATATATATATATATATATATATATATATAAATCATAAATAATAAAAATTAATAAATTTATAAAATATATGATTGCATCAACTACGATTACAAAATCATCAGAAAGTTTGTTATGTTTTATATAAACGAGTGAATTGTTACCTTATTTTTAATAAAATCGATAGAATCAAGAGATAAGAAAAAATAAATATGGTTACATTAAATTTTGATATTCCTCTATTTCATTCAATACACTACATCATTCTTAGTGTAAAAAATATATACAAAATTTAGTTTTTTAAATAATTAAAATTTTGAATAATGCATGTATCTAATCTTTTTATTGACAAACAAAATTTAGTTAATGGAAACATGCAAGAAACATTTGAGAAACATGTTCTTTTCCATATAAAGTAAGTAGGTTTAACATGTGATATGAAATTAATGAGTTTCTCACTCGATAGAAATAGAGTTTACCATGCATTTTTATAAGTTTTAAAAGCTATTTCTCAGGGAACGGGTTTCCCACACGTAACTAGAGCTTCTGGAAAACTTGGGTGGCACCATCATAATCACAAAACTTATTCTAGCCACATATGCAAACAAGCTGAAACATTTTTCCTATGAGGTCACTTTAGCTATGTATTGGCACATTCTCTCGAGCGAAACTTGGCCCACTGGAAGTGATTTTGATGTTTGGTTGAGGAGAGGGAGGTGAAAGAAAGGCGAGTAATGATGGTGTAGGTTGATGTGGGGTTGGAGATCACTTCCAAAAGAAAGAAAAGGAAATCCAATTTGGAGTCATTTTCCCATCACCTAATAAAGAGAATGACTCGTGCATGCCTGCAGACCCATGGTTTTCTTGCGAACAGCTTTCACAGTTGCAAAGTATTTCATTTGCCTTGCAGTTTTTTCTCAGTTTCTGCTTGACTGCTTTGAGTAATGGAAAATAGAATGTGAGGGGAAATCATTTCACCCAATCACCAATCCCTCAATGTCGTCCACAACTTTTGGTATAATGGGGACTAAAAGTGAAAAATCAAGTCTGGTTGTGATTGCACCTTACCCAATTCTCAAAAGAGTATCTATTAATTACAATTCCAATTCAAAAAGGTGGCTGGCTTTATTTTTCAATAGGTATTTCAAGAATAAAGAGAATAAGTCAACTTTTCACACATTGGCCCCAATTCCCAATTCCCCTTCCTCCAATCACCCTCAAAAGTTTTTGGAGCCAAAGGAGTTGCTTTAATCCATCCCACTTGGCTCCATTTTGGCATTCATAGCTTCATGATTCTAGTGTCTCTCAAGTACACCTGAGCTAATTTGACAACGCAGGTGGATCTGGTCCCGACCTAGAATCTGCTCAGCTAGTTTTGACAAATGCTTGAAATGATTGAAATTATAGTTGGAAGAAGTGACAGCTGCTTCTCTTGTGACCACATTGCCAGAATGTGACTGCCAATCTTGGGTGTGTGCAAAGCGTGCACTTGCTAATAGAGATTTCACATTTGTGTTCTTGATGAGACATGCAACAACCGATTCAAAAGTATTTCAGCATTCATCCCAATATTCTTTTTCTTTTTTCTTTCTTTTTTTTTTTTTTGGGGGGGGGGGGGGGGAGGCATAATCCAAGGGAAACCGACCGCTCATCGGCTGGCTGACCTCTGGTTGATAAAGCCTTCGAGGTCCTCCTGCCCACAGAGGAGTACACCCAGCTTCAACCTTGCTGCAAGGGATGCCAAACAGATAAGTTGGGACATCACGTTTTATGAGCATAACACAGTATCCCAGTGTTGACACCTAAATTTATGCTGATTCAATATCCACATTGAGTTTCCTTATTTATGTTCTGTTTTGTTGCATTCTCATTAGTGGAATAAGTCTGATATATTATGACTTTCTTGGTAGATTACTTCGAACTTCTTCTAGTTTTGTAAGGAAAAAAAAAGAGCACTTTATTTTGGGATGAATAGTTTGAAATATGCGATCCATCAATATGATTTGCTGCATTACTTAGAATTATTTTCGCTCCTAACATTAGTACACTGCCTTGGTCATTTAGTGTAATGTGCACGCTAGCTAGGGCTAGGGACACTATAAACTAGGTGACAGCCATTTTAATCTCTATGTCAAAAGACATTCCATTTTGGCTGCGTGTCCGTGGTGGCACGATTGGACACACAATGAGCATTGACACGTGCAGATATTATCTGAATACATGTTAATAAATTTTAATACTTTTTTATAATATTTCAATAAATTTTTTTAACTAATAAATTATCAAAGAAATAATTTCTATTGATTAACATATGAAAATTGCCTATTTTTCAGAAAAATTTCCAACTTGTTGGGACCGCATGGGTTGTACTCGTACCTTTCTAACCCAGATTTTTTTTATTTTTTTAACCTCTCTCTCTCTCTCCTGATTTTGTGTCATGCCTGGATATGAAGTTTCAGTACAACATATAACTAAATGAAATTGCAAGTTCAAATGAAGGTTTTTTGCCACCAATACAAGTGGTAGCTCCACTACAGCGAAATGAAATCTTATTTTGGCCACGTATGCAAACAAGCCCACAATACTTTCCTATGAAGTCATTTTCGCTATCCATTGTCACATTCTCTCATGGCAAACATGGCCAATATTCAAAGTGACTTTGGAGTCTGGTTGAGGGGAGGGGTTAATGCTGGTGTAGGTTATGATGTTGGGTTGGAGATCACTTTCATAGAGGAGTTGGAAAAAGAAATCTCATTTCATGATAAGAATGACTTGTGCATGCCTGCAGACCTATGATGTTTTTGTGAACGGCTTTCACAATGCAATACTTCATTTTTTCACATTGCCTCCAAGTCCCTCATTGGTGTTCACACAGTTTTGGGTATAATATGGACCAGAAGGGAAATGTCAAGTCCTCTTCACCCCTCAAAAGCATCTATTCCAATTACAATTCTCTCATGCACATAAAGTGGCTGACTTTATTTGTCAATAGGTGAGAAACACCACCTAGGTGGTATCCCATGTGGTAAGCGCCAAGCTGAAGGCCCAGGTTCCAATCCCTCTGCCACATGGGGTTTAAGAGATATCTGGTAGGGGTCTGCCTAACCCCTTAAAGATCAGGTGCAATATGATTGCACAAATATTTTTGCATTAAGCACCTGATCACCCTCCACCTTGAGGGCAGGCCTGTCAGTTGTGGGGCTCAAGGCTGGATGGAGGGCAATCAAGTGCTTCATGCACACATTTTGTGCCATGTGATCCTGTCACCTAACCCCAGCTTGCTTATAAATAAATAAATAAATACAAGTTAACTTTTCCAACATTGGCCCCAATCCTTATTCATCCAATTAACCTCGGGAGTTTTTGGAGCCAAAAGAATAGCTTTAATCCGTCCCAACTCCGCTCCATTTTTTTCTGGTTCTATAATTCATAGTTTGAGGAACCTAGTGTTCCTCAAGTATACCTGAGCTAATTTGGGAAAACAAATGGATCTGATCCAATCCTAATATTTACTCAGCTTGATTTGACAAATGCTTGAAATGATTGAGAATGTTCTTGGGAGAAGTGATTGCTGCTTCTCTTATCAGAGCGGATCAAGTCACGGGTAGGTCCCAAACAAGGCAAAAATGAAAGTGACAGTCACTTAAGAACACGATAATTAAAAGGGCACACGGTTTAACGTGGTTCAATTTCAGTAGGAAACTACGTCCATGATAATAGGAGTTTCTCACCCACCTCTCGTGAGTCTCCCATTCTCTTATTATCCTTTAAATGGAGATCTTTTCTTCTGCCACAAATGGCTACATTTGTTATAATCCAAAACACAATTTTTAGGAGATGCCATCTCAACCGATATGGCAATCTTATCCTCTTCATTAGTAAAGTTAACTTTAGATTTTTCTTTCCTTTTATACTCAATTTTACAGCTACCATAATCCTAGATTTTATGATTGGTTTTATTTTCATCGTTATCCTCATTACGCCTCCTTAAGTTCAAGGTTTCAAAGCTTGAGCTTGTCCCGAAGAAAAAATCGTGTCGTCCCAAGAGCTTTAGTCATGATGTCAGCTACGTGATCCTAAGTGTTGATATAGCAAACCTGAAGTGGGTTCTTGCTTACACGTTCTCAGACAAAGTGAAAATCAATCTCAACATGTTTACTTAGATTGTGAACAATTGGATTCGTTGTCATATAAGTGACTCCAATATTGTCACACCATAGTATCAGTGGATGAGTAGAATGAATCCCGTGTTCAATTAAAAATTTTTGAAGCCGGTTAGTCTCAGTAGCTGCATTGGCAAGTGCTCGATACTCTGCCTCAACGCTTGAGCGGGACACAATATGTTGTTTACGAGTAGGGGTGGCAATTTCTGACACGACCCGCCAACCCGACCCACCAACCCGCCTCTTAGGCGGGTTCGGGTTGGGCTTAAGCCAACCCGTTTAATAAACGGGTCGACCCGCATAACCCGTTTATTAAACAGGTCGGGTTCGGGTTGGGGGTATGCCAACCCGGCTGACCCGTTTAATAAACGGGTTAGGCGGGTGGGTCAACCCGCCAACCCGACCCGCCAACCCGTCAACCCGACCCGCCAACCCGCCAACCCGATCCGTCAACCGCCAACCCGACCCGCGAACCTGAAAACCCGTTTACCCGACCCAACCCATTTATTAAATGGGTTGGCGGGTCGTGTCGGGTTACCCGTTTATTAAACGGGTCGGGTTCGTGTTTGCCACATCTGACCCGTTTAATAAACGGGTCGGGTTCGGGTTGAGGTATGCTGACACGCCAACCCACCAACCCGACCCGCCAACCCGCCAACCCGCCAACCCGACCCGATTGCCACCCCTATTTACGAGCACTCCAGGAAACTAAGTTGGTTCCAATAAATACTATATAACCCCCCATAGCTTTACGGTCATCTACACAATTGACCTAATTTGAGTTAGAGTAGGTGAAAATACGAAGATTCTTCGATTTGGATATGTGAAGACCAAGATCCAAATTGCCTTCGAGATAACAAAGGAACCGTTTAGCAGCCTCCCAATGATGATGGTCGAACAATGCATATATTAGCACACTTTATTGATGAAGAAGGCCAATTCAGGTGTGGTGAGAGTAACATACTGCAGTGAACCCCCAAGCTGACGATACTTTGTTGGATTCGGTAACAGATCTCCATCCGAGATACATTAGATAGAGAAGTGGGAGAAGTCACCAGTTTGGTACAATCCAAGACAAACTTCTGTAAAAGATCAAGAGATCAAGAGCATATTTCCTCTTGCTCAAGAGAATCATGTGTAGACAACTTTTGTACCAAAGAAGTGAAGTGGTGGTGCAAGATCCTTTTAAGGCAAATTCCCTTCTCAAGAATGTGATAACTTGTGTGACATGAGAGGAAGAACTTTCGGTGACAATGATATCATCGACATAAATCAGTATGTAGGTTCGGAAGGATCCACCTTTTTGAATAAATACTGAAGGGTCAGTGTGTGACCCAGTAATGCCAAATAGTTCAAAAAATGAACTTAATCGATGGTACTAAGCCCGTGGCGCATGTTTTAACCCATATAAGGGTGTGAGCCTTAACAATGGGGTTGAATGTTTGGAAGTAATCTGTTCTTTCTTCCTGAGTGAATCCTTTGGCCACAAGATGTGCCTTGAACCGTTCAATTTCACGATGTTTTGTTGGAGAGAAAGAAGCACAAGAAGCAAGTCTGATTTTGAAGCAAGGCGTAAAATTCGTCGTGCATAGCATGCCGCCATTGGTGATCCGAATTGGCCTGACAAAAGGTGGAGGGTTTCTTATCTTGTGATACTTCAAAAAGTAAGGCCATAGGAATAGGATATTGGGTTGCTAAGACAATACTGTTTTCTCTTGTCATTAGCAATAACTGATTATTGTAAGATTTAGGTTTTACAAACAAAATTACCAACTAAGCTCACATTACTTAAGGAGTTAGTAACACAAAGATATACTAAAAAAAGATAGCAACATCTCTTACCTAAAGAAGTCTGTTGACATCTATAGCAATATGTACAACACAATAGGTAGCTATAGTACAAACCTTTTCTCCAGATAAAGGGTCGGTAACAGGCTCCTCAACCCCAACTTGCTTGAGAAACATATTTTCCCTTTAGCACGGAATAGAACCCATTCAAAAGCCATTGCCTTAGCTTTCGGTACAAGACCACTGATAAATCCCAACTTAATCTGCTTTGATGGATCAATAAGCATTTCCTGTGAAGAAGTGTTCAAAAATCATAAATACCATGGCTCATCATAGGAGATGCAATTCAGGTGGAAGAAGGCAGTAAATTTTACCTGTTGCAAAAAGTAATGGACTGTCAGCAGACCCTTCACCAACATGGCGTGCTTCATTTACTCTCTGCTGAGCTGTAGCATCACTACGAGCTGAGTAAAAAAATCTCCAACCTGAAAGGAACAAAAAGGCTAGATGATAAAATGCTAAGATGAAATCAAAGGTTGGAAATTCAAACCCACAACAGGACTTTTTGAAAGGTTAAATGGCTGCTATAAGCCTTACATGTATCCCAGTAGTTTTGGACACGATTTCTGTGTAGAAGCAAGCAAATATGCAGAAAACCAGACTACTTTTTCACTTGATGTTCAAGTTTTCAAACAGAGTTACTTGACAAGATCTTCTGTGGAGTTGATGACATCTAAAAAAGTTCACTTGACAGCAATTGCACCTGATCCAAATTTCATTCTCACCATCTAAACCTCATGCTAAGCTCACCTGGTTTCAATGCATAATTGATGTGGCTCGTAGACTCTTGACATTTCAACTGTTCACATACCTATAACTATAACATTAAATAAACTAACATGCCCATGCTGCCCATGCAAATATTGACCTTACCCCTGAAATCTATACACAAGTCTCTTTTAGCAAAATACCAAAAGCATTCACTTACGAGACAATTTTGATATTTGACTGAGAGAGAGTGTGTGTAATGGCTAGGTGCCTGATGCCTATTGTGCCTACAACCAGTGGATAGGAGTTTTCAGGTTGTTTTTAAAAAGTCTGACCCAGATATGTTTTGCATGATTGATTTGCTAGGAAATTACACTTGGATTATTTTTTTTTAGAAAAAAGATGATTTTTAAGTATTCAATATTTTTTAAATTATAGACTGTTGATTTTTTAATCTTATAAAAATCTAACTTGGTGTTAGAATCGGACAATCCAAAAGTCAATTCTCATAAAATCAAGCATGTAGATCACATCTACATGGTCATATTTTAGAAAAAATGGAAACAATTCCAAAGCTCGGTAGGCACGCGGTAGGCACAAAAACCGTCAGGCACCTACTCATTAATATATATATATATATATATATATATATATATATATATATATAGAGAGAGAGAGAGAGAGAGAGAGAGAGAGAGAGAGACGAAAGAGGATCAACATTAATACTCATGAAGATCAACAAAATGTTGAACCCATGAACCGAACAAAATAGAAAACAAAACAAAAATATAGAAAAAACAAAAGCTAAAGAAAAAAAACTACAGACATATAGCAACAAACAACAAAGCCAGCTCAACTAGGATCCGCTAGATTAGAAGAAACCACCGTTGAGTGAACGTTGTTCAGATGAAAGGAGAGGTCTCTAAGATGCATACGTAAAATCGCATATACGTCAACCAGGATTTTATGGACAAGATGATTAAGGATGACCGGAATTTGACGGAAAGTAGCATCATTGCGTGCCATCCAAACAAACCACCAAGTAGTAAGCAACCATGTCTTCCAGATCAGTCTCCACCGCTTGCATCATCTAATTTCAATAGGGCCCAGGAGCAGATCAAGCGCAAAAGACTCCTCTTTGACAATTACGTTCAAAGATCTCCACGTCCTATTAAATAGGGCCACAAAGATTGGGCATGACCAAAAGAAATGAAAAGTAGTTTCTTCAGCAGCTTGGCACAACACACACCAACTTGGAAACTGAAAGCCCAACTTCTTTAAATAACTGTGAGTCTGAAACCTATCATGCAAAATTAACCAAGCCAAGACCCGAGATCTTGGAGAAGGGCCCTTACCCCATAACAAACACTCAAGAAACCAATATGCCCCTGGGGGGAGCAACGATCTATACACTTTGTGGGTGTGGAATGCACCATTTGGTGCATATATATATATATATATATATATATATATATATATATATATATATATATATATATATATATATATATATATAGAGAGAGAGAGAGAGAGAGAGAGAGAGAGAGAGAGAGAGAGAGGTGGTAGTTGTTAACCACTTTTCTAGCTAATTAACCAGGTTTTTTGAAGGGTTTTTAAAATTTTCTTTAAATCAAACCATACAAATGTATTCGACATAGTCAATTTACTCTTGGATCATGTTTTTTTATAAAAAGCATAAAATTTTTAAGCCTTGAATATTTATAAAAATCTTAAGCCATCGATTTTTGAACCTTATAAAAACCAACTGTCATATTGGAATTGGATGATCCAATAGTAGATTCCTATAAAATCAAGCACGTAAAACATATCTATTCTTTTAGATTTAAGGAAAACATGAAAAAAACCCTTCAAGAGTCCGTTTAGCTAGAAGTTAGCTAAAAAAGTGGTTACCCGCTACCCCTTTTGTTTCTCTCTCTCTCTCTCTCTCTCTCTCTATATATATATATATATATATATATATATATATATATATATATATATTTGAAATCTGAAAATATGACAACCAGAGTGTGAATAAAGTTTTTTATAGGATTTTTTGTTTTCTTTTTAAAATCTAACTGTATGGATGTAACCTATGCTTAGTTCTAAAGAGACTGGCTCTTGAATAATCAGATTGCGATGCATAAGCAAGAATTTTTAAGGGTTAAAAATGGGCAAATTAAATTTTTCATAAATATTAAAGCATCCAAAAAATCATATTTTTTTATTGAAAAACATAACCTAACAGTCAATTCCTAGCTAGGCTGGTAAAAAATTAACGAGCCAAACAAACCAAATTGGGCATGTTTGGGCTCAACTCATTTACTAGAGCATGTTCATGACTTGGCTCATGCTTGTGTTTAGCCAAGCCGAGCTGATGCTCGGCTCATCCTTGAATGAGACGAGTCGAACATGAGCGGGCTCGAACAAAAACATTTCATGTTATTTATACATGAAATATACACATTTTTTGTATATTATACTTAAAATATTTATTACACTTAATAGTTCATATTTATGTATATATTTTACATGCATCCTTATATTTGTATACATATTTTTGCAGTTTTCTTTTATATATTACACTTAAAATATATAGTTTTATATATATGAGCTCTCTTGAGCTGAGCCTAGCTAAACACTATGTTCAGACTTGATTCATTTAAGCTAAACGAGCTGCTCATGGCTTGGCTCGCCAGCTAAACAAACCGATCATGAACGGATTTGTGATGAGCCAAACTGAGCCAAGTCACGAGTCGCTTGGATCATTTACCAACCCTGTTCCTAGCAAATGGACCATGCTGAGCACATTTGCAAAAGGAGTATTGGAAATACCTAGTTCTCTCATATTTTTAGTTTTCAAATTATAGCAGCCCATATATATATATATTCCCCGAAATATAAGAACTGAATCATGTGAGAACCAATCAGAACTGATCTCTACTTTTTTTCATGCAAAAGAGTCATTTTTAGGAAACTGCAAAACCTACAGAGAGACACTACAAAACTGGCAAAAATTGCTTCTTTCTCTCCTCAAGGTAAATCGGTTAATCTCTCTCTCTCTCTCTCTCTCTCTCTCTCTCTCTCTCTCTCTCTCTCTCTCTCTCTCAGGAGCCACCATCGCCCAACCAACTCTGCAGCAATGCCCCTCGCCGCTCAGGAGCCACCGTTGCCCGACCTCCTCTGCACAATGCCCCTCGCAGTGTCGGAGCCACCATCGCTCGATCGCCTCTGCAGCTACACCCCACCGTCGCCCGACCTTAGTTTCATCCTCTGCAGCGTCGTCCCTCACCGCATCGGAGCCACCATCGCCCGACCTCGTCTGCAGCTACGCCCCACCGTCGCTCGACCTTAGTTTCATCCTCTGTAACATCGTCCCTCACCGCATCGGAGCGACCATCGTCCGACCTCCTTTGCAGTGATGCCCTCACTGCACTGGAGCCACCATCTTGAGAGGCCTTGAACCCAAATCACCATCTCTCTCTAGTCCTCCCCTTTTTTTGCAACCATTTCTTTTCCGCTGAGCATAATAGAAGAAAGGCCCCCATCTTCTCCTTTGCTATTGAGCAGAACCGAAGAAGGCCCCCATCAAACATCCTCCCCACTGCCCCCTCCTCTCTCTCTCTCTCTCTAACCCATACCCTTCCGCCCTTCCCCCTGCCTCTGGTCGACGGAGACGGTCGGACGACTACGGTTTGTGCCCATCGTCCTACTCAGCATCTACGACAATGGGATATTAGGAGTTTACGGTGTCCAGTCCTCGGTGAAATAGCCGTGCAGGATACATTCCTAGGTGGACTACCGACTGCAATCGCCCCACACCCCTCAGGCAACAAGTTCTTTGGAGTTTTGTGGGTTTCATGTTTGCTGAAGAGGGCCTTCAACAACGGATCCTCAGTCCTTTGGAGATTTGGGGGTTGCATCGCCCTCACTCACACGCCATGCTCCAGCCCTAGGTCGACCTTTGACTGCAACCGTCCACCGCATCTCTGGCAGCCATGTGCTCTCTCTCTCCCTTTTCTTCCTCACGAGTAGCTCGTCGCATGTTTTCTGGGATCTTGCTTTCGATTGCTCTTTGAGAGAAAATCAGTGGGCCCTCCATATCATTCAGGATGCTCTTAATGACTGGGGCACAACATTCGCCCTTCGACGATGGGGTTTCGATGTTGACCTGTCATTCAAACTCAAGCATTGATTATTTTTCAATCTCTCGGAGGTCTTCCATTTATATCTGGATGCAGGCTCTCTTCATATCTCAGACGTTAGGAAATTTATCTGTGCCGTTAGGAGGGAGCCTCTCGAAGCCTATTCAGTCATGGTGCTGCTTGACCCACCTTTCTTTTTTTAGAAGCTTTCGCGTTGGGTCGCTGATCGGGGCTGACAACAGGTCCTGTCTCTATTTGAACACTCTTTCTGCACCCTTCGCACAAGATCTCAGTTACGTCGAGCTAGACTGGGAGATTGGTGATACACAACATGTTTCTCTCTAAAATTTCAAAAATACTTTGATTGCCATAGGTGTGGTTCCTCTTTCCTTGCCCATCGTCATCCTTTTTTGAAGCAAAGGTGAACAAATGTTCCTCACCACCATTCAACCGGGAAGCCTCTTGACTCACACAATTCTTCTGTGTTGGGGAGCCACTTCGCTCATCAGAGTTCTAAGTGACCTCCATGACATACTTCTTTTTCGCCATGGGTGCATATTGAAGATCTTCAAGAGCCAAAGATTTCTTTTCATGCCATCAAGATTGGGACTATCTGGGTCCCAGTCCGGCTATCTCATGCTCTGCCCAGACAGTTCATCGAAAAATCCTTTTTGACTTCGATTCTGGCTATATCGTCACCATCTTCAGCATACGTTGGCAAACCCAACACGTCTATTCAACTTCTCGTATCTCGCTTTCAACAGCCATCGAATGTGCTACTCGCCACCCCCCCCCCTCGAGAAATCTGCTGCAACTAATTTTGATTATTATCCTACTAGTGATTAGTCCATCATTATTCTCCATGCTCATGCCCATCATGGTTTTTCTGTCAGTGACTCTGTGCTTTATACGACTAGCGCCCCTTCTCGAGGTAGATTGGCGGCTCAGTTGGATAGTCATGCAAAAGGTGGGAAAAGGTCGATTTTGCCCTCATCTTTCATTATTTTTTCAATCAGGCATTTTGATTATATGGCAGCTCACATTATGGTGTTTAATACTCGTTCCACTGAGGCTCACAAATGCATGATTATTGGCCTATCGATTCTTTTTTCTTTCTCAATGGCCATCACTGAGGCCACTACTACTGCCCCTGTTGTCATTGATTACGTGTGTAGTTCTTGGAGGGGTGTGGTGCTCCCTTCCGCTCTACCCCTTCCTCGGCAGTGCCCCCCTTTGTCGCCTTTGAGTGTTAAGGTTGAAGAGGCAACCCAGATGCTTGATATCTCTCTCTTATTGTCGCAGCTGTTTCATATAACTGTCGATATGGTATCTACCATTTCGGCAGTCTCTACTATCCTATATGGCTCCCTAGGTTCTTCACTTAGTGTTGTCTCTAGTCTAAGGGGTGATTCTTCCGGTTCTTCGATGGCTACTGAGCGTGCGGGGTTGTTCGGCACCGGCACGTTAGCTGTGGTAGTAGAAGTAGGAGGAGCAACCCACTCAATGTTATGGCTTTCGATGACAGGTCTCCAGAGGCTACACACTCCCCATATTTTTCCTGATTGTGTGCCATGAAGTCTCTTTGTTAGAATATCAGGGGCTTGAATTACCCCACTAAGCGTATATTTTTGGCTAATTGGGTTAGACAGAATAAGCCCGACCTGATTGCTATTTGTGAAACTAAGATGGATGACATTTCTTGTTCTATTGCCTTTGGTTTATAGAGGGGTGCTCACTATTTTTTTAAGCCTGCGGTCAACCATGCTGGTGGTATCCTTATTTTGGGGAAGCAATCTTTAAATATTTCTCAGCTGGACATGGGTCTTTTTTCATTATCGGTTGCCTTCACTTTGCAAGATAGTGATAGGAGTGTCTTGGTCACTATTGTGTATGACCCTAATCACGCCATCATGAGGCTTACTTTCTGGAACGACTTAAATAGGATCGTCATCTCAAACGGGGAGTACCATTTTCTTATGAGGGACTTTAATTGCCTTTTGTCTATTCAGGATTCTAATAACCTCGTTCTTCCCAATCCATCTATGCGAGGTTTTTAAGTTTTTATTCATCAACATCACCTTTACCCTATCCTTTTTATCAGGGAGCGTTTCTCTTGGTCGAATAGGCGAATTCGCCCATGCTGCAGAGTTCTTGACAAAGTTTTTGTCACTCCAAATCTGTTGGATCTCATTCCCAATGTCAAGTGTGTCTTGCTAGCTCCTTCTATCTTAGATCATGGTCAGTTAATCACTCTTTGGGGAAATGGTTTTAAATCCGCCAGGAGTTTTATGTTTGAACAATGGTGGCTCCAAGAGCCAGACTTTCACACGATTATTTCAAACTCTTAGAACAACCCCCCCAATGAGCAGTGAGCAGATATCTGGTGTCATGAGAAGTTGTCTCATCTTGATAAGGATATCAAAGCTTGGCTTCATAATCGAGATGTGGTTAAATTTCAGCAAATGGCTGCTTGGGAGCAAAAGATTTCAGTGTTGTATCAAACTATGTCTTCCCTGGAGTCTCTATCTGGTTTTCATCTGCAGAGTTTGTAGGCCAGATCTATTGAGTTATCAACATTTTTGAAGAACTGAAGGGTTAAGGAAGAAATTAGATGGAAGCAGCGGGCAAGGGTGAAATGGCTTACGGCTGGAGACGGTAACACTAATTTTTTTCACTCATATGCTTCTCATCGTCATAGGAGAAATGTCATCCCATCAATCATCATTGAAAGTGTTTTGTACTTTAATCAACACGTTATTTCAACTATCACTCAGTATTTTAAAGATTTATATTTTGTTTCACTTACTACGGAGAGTGTCATTGGTCCTGTTTCTCTTGGTTCGATTCAGCAAGATCAAGCCAGAATTATGCAAATGAAGTTATCTAAAAATCAGATTTTTAGGGCCATCAAAGGTTTGTCGGGGTGGAAAGCTCCAGATTCTGATGGGTTTCATGTGGATTTCTTCAGAATTTTTTGGTCTTGTGTGAAGTTTGATGTTATTAACATGTTTGATGAGTTCTATTGCAACTCCAGATTGCCTATTCAAACCCACTCGACAATTATTTCTTTAATTCTGAAAGATGATGCTGCCACTGATATCTCTAGGTTTCGCCTGATTTCTGTTATGAGTGCTCTTTATCGGATGATTGCCAAGGTGTTGGATAATAGATTGAAGGTCGTGGCTCACCAAATTTTTTTGAACTCTCGATTTGCTTTTATTCACAATAAGAGGATTCACCATTCATTCATCTTGGCCTCTGAAGTCATTCACTCCTTATATCTTAGTGGTCAGCCTTACTTTTCTCTTAAATTAGATTTTCATAAAGCCTTTGATTTTGTGCATTAACCCTTTTTATTTCAAATCTTATCCAATTTTGGCATTGGTCGTCATTTTTCTGGGTGGGTGAGGGAATTGATCTCTAATGCTCAGGCCATGATTAAGATTAACGACATTAGAGGTGGCCAGATCAAGTTGGGGCATGGATTATGACAAGGCTTCCCTCTCTCACCTTTATTGTTCAATGCCATTGTTGAGGGTCTCGTGGTGTTACTCAAGCGTGTTGCGGAGAAGCGCCTAATAGATCCTTTAGATGTTCTGGATTTCTTGGACCATATTCTTATTTATGCTGATGATATGATTATTTTTGGATGAGCAAACATGCAACAAATGCTTAGATTCATAGTTATTCTCCAGTTCTTTCTCTCTCTTTCTGGGCTTTCCCTAAATGATAGCAAATGCTCTCTTACTATGTTCAATGTTGAGTCTTCTATACTTGCAGCGGGTCAACAGATTTTTAATTGCACAATCTCTGAGTTGCCGATGACGTATTTGGACATGCCTTTACCAGTGAAGCGCCTCTCTTCTACTACTTGGGCTCCAACTATTCAAAAAGTAAAAAACAATATTTTTTCGTGGCAGACATATTATCTCTCCATCGGTGGCCGTCTGACTTTAATCAGACATGCTTTTTTTTCTATTCCTGAATTCTTCATGTCAATGTTCGTGATGCCTGTGGGTGTGGAGAAGCATATTTGTCGTTTAATGGCAGATTTTCTTTGGTCTGGGTTTCAACTCTAGAGTAAGCGTCATTTGGTTTGTTGGCGAACGGTGGTGTTACCTAGGCGTATAGCTGGCTTAGGTGTTTTTGCTCCAAGACAGAGGAGTATTGCTCATGTGGCCAAGCAATGTTGGATGGCCAATCAACCAGGTTCTCTATGTGCTCGTTTGCTTCATGCTAAATATGGTGCTCCTGATTTATCTCTTTTCATCATGAAACCCGGAGGTTGGCGATCTCGCACTTGCGAAGCATGTGGCTGAGAGCCTTATCGTTCTTCAGAGATCAAATTGGATATACGGGAAATTACGATCATTAGTTGCAATGGGCGATTGTGCCAAATGGTGTGTTCCTCACCCACAAAGTATATAGATCGTTGCTCCCTCGGGGGGCAGATTGGTTCCTTGAGTGTGTGTTATGGGCTAAGGGCCCTTCCTCAAGATCTCGAGTCTGGGCTTGGTTAATTTTGCATGATAGGATTCAGACTCATAGTTATTTAAAGAAGTTGGGCTTTCAGTATCCTAGTTGGTGTGTACTTTATCAAGCTGCTGAAGAAACTACTTCTCATTTATTCTAGTCCTACCCAATCTTTGTAGCCCTATTTAATAGGACGTAGAGATCTCCGGACATAATTGTCAAAGAAGAGTCTTTTGCGTTTGATCTGCTCCTGGGCCCTATTGGAATTAGACGATGCAAGCGGTGGAGACTGATCTAGAAGACGTGGTTGCTTACTACTTGGTGGTTTGTTTGGATGGCACACAATGATGCTACTTTCCGTCAAATTTCGGTCGTCTTTAATAATCTTGTCCATAAAATCTTGGTTGATGTATATGCGATTCTACGTATGCATCTTAGAGACCTCTCATTCCCTCTGAACAATGTTCACTCATCCGTAGTTTCTTCTAATCCAGCGGATCCTGATTGAGCTTGGCTTTGTTGTCTGTTGTTATCTATCTGTAGTTTCTTTTTCTTTAGCTTTTTTTTTTTCTATGTTTTTGTTTTGTTTTCTATATTGTTCGGTTCATGAGTTCAACATTTTGTTGATCTTCATGAGTGGTAATGTTGATCTTCTTTGGGCTCTCTCTCTCTCTCTCTTTTTCTTTCAAAGGTTGCCCCCCCCCGCCTCTCTCTCTCTCTGTGTCTTTTTTTTTTCTCCTCTCTCTATCTACCGGAGAACGGTGCTCTCTCTGAGTCTTTCTTTTTCTCCTCTCTCTTGGTGAGTTGCCGAACTTGGTTACAGGGCTAAGTATGTTTCACAATAGACCTGTTATCTGCTAGCTTCTGAGCATATTCTTCAGCTTTCTGGTTCTTTTCTGTTCTCATTTTCTGCTCAATTGAAACAACTAGTTTTAACTCATGCACTTCTGCATATTCTCAACATGTGTGCATGCTTTAAATATAAATGGCTACTTCATAAAATTCATTTTTCTGACCCCACTTTGCACAGTGGTGGCATTTTAATTTTTGACCCATAAGATTTTGAAAGATTTGACTAAATCTCAATATACAACAAAAAATTTTGGGGTATTGCTTTTAGCCAGGCTGGGCTCTTCCAAGAGGGTAAATGAGCAGGCCCAAGCACCCAGCCCAGACTCCTCATTATAAAAGAGTTGAGCTCAATTATAAGCATGGTAAAGCCATATGTAGATAACTTTGGTTGCATAAAAGGCCATAAACCTGATAAAGCTCGTTATGCATGGAGAGGATTCAGTGGGATTGAGGCGATCAGGGAGCATATTGCGCCCTGCTTTATGCAGACCGGAAGGTTCAGGGAGCATGGAGCGCGTTAAGACGCCTCCTGCCTATCTCTCAGTGCGTGCAACGCCAGAGCGCTCTTGTGTCCACTTCTGGTGAGCACGCGGTGCACGTGAAAAGAATCCGTCAATACTCGAGAGTGCTGGAACCATATTGATGTTTTATGTTTTACTTTTTTTGTTAGAATTTGTGTTACTTTAGTTTGCTCTATTACTCTGATATTGATGTATATCACACACTTGTGAAGCATTTTTATTTGGATCTCGTGTGATTTGGTTGTGTAGAGTTTAATGTAATTCGAAATCCCATGAGCAGTGTGTAATGTGAGTTTCGCATGAGTAATTTTATTTTTAGATGAATTATACTTTCGTCATTGCGGCCTATCTTATTTTTTTTATTTCCTTGACCCCAAAATACAAAGAGAGGATTAAATTGTCAAATTAAGGCTATTTGTGTCGTGCAATCAGATTCTACATTATTGTGCATGACAACCAATGGTTTAGGTAACACGATCAATTGTATTGTCCACCATGTTAAAATCTAGTGACCATTCAAGCATATCAGGAAACTAATTGATTTTTGGTGCCAAGTTCCGATTGCTAGCATGATGAGCAAGGATGCTCAAAGGAATCACATCAGTTCTGCCGTTGGTCTCAACTACATTCATGTCGTGACCTATGTGCTCACAACATAACGAGCTTAAGCTCGATATGTAAGTATGAAACGGGGAGAGACGATGTTCCTCTCATTGTTAATTTTTCAAAGGACTCATGTTTTTGCTACTACCATGAGAACCTTGATTCTCTTGAAAGAAACATTAATATCGATAGGTTTTTGCTCCTTGTCAATCATATGAAGAGACAAAAATTACATTCGGCAAGCATCCGATTCTCATCGTCCTCTTATACAACCTCCATGCACTTGCCAAGTTGAAGTTGTAAGACCAATAAAAATACTTGAAAAACAAATTATAAGTTCTAGCATCTAGAGACAAGCATTTTTCCACCATCTCATCCAGCAATTTAGAAGCACTCCCTAGTCTTTCAGCTATTTAAAGATTCCTTATGACAGCATTGTAAGCACTTGTACGAGGATTCTACTCCAACAGAAATCAACATTTCGATCAAGAAAACAGGTTTGCCCCTAACAACTAGCATCCTCATTCAGCAGACTGCCAAATTCAGAGAGAGAGACTAAAGAAATACAACATAATTACCACTCATGAAGATCAACAAAATGTTGAACCCATGAACTGAACAAGAGCAAAAGCCAAAACAAATAAAAGAAAGCAGAAGAAAAAAAGAACAGCAGACAGACAAAACAAGCTCACGCATGAGTGGCTGGCCCAGAAGGTGGCAAAAGAAGGGGAGCGTCAGCAGGAGGGAGCGAGAGATCACTAAGATGCATACACAGGATCACATAAACATCCACCAAGATTTTATGCACCAGATTATGAATGTTAACCAGAATTTGACGAAAATGAGCATCGTTGCGCGCCATCCAAACAAACTACCAAGAGGTAAGCAACCACGTGAGAGAGAGAGAGAGACAACTTTTGCATGTTTTGCAGCGTCTCTTTTTTTTCTCTTTCAGGTTTTACAGTTTCATAAAAAGGACTTGTCAGACATTTTTTTGCAGAAAAAAAAGTAGAGACCAGTCTCTCCAGGGTTCGATCAAATCTGATCGGATGGTAGAGAACAATTATAACTGGTTCTCATACTATCCAGTTTTCATATTCCAAGAGCTATATATATTTATATATAAATATGTGAACTAGAGTATGAATTGAGATTTCCCTAAATATTCAAGCATTCAAAAATCACATTTGTTTATCTAAATACATAATGCAACACTTGGTTCCTAGCAAATGGACCATGCTGAATGCACATGTAGGGTTGAATTTGAATAATAAAGTATAAAAAATACCTAGTTCACATATTTTCAATTAACATATTCTAGTGGCCTCATATATATATATAAAATGTTTGCTACCCTCCTCGGTAAGAAACCACTTAATGAAAAAATGTAATTTTTTTTTATTTTTTTAATTTTGACACTCCAAATGTGATTTACATATAAAGTTTAGTAGAATCTGACCTTTGGATCATGTTTTTTGACATATATGTCAGATTTTACGAGGGTTAAAAAATCAATGGCCTACAATGTGCCAAACCTAAAAAAAACATATTTTGGGGTTGATAACTATGATCCAAAGATCTATTCTTACTATTTTGACCATGTTGAATACATCGATGAGGTTAGATTTGGTCAAAACAAGCTCTCCCATGAGTTCCAACTAGGGGGTTCCATGAGGGTAGCAAATGCTATCATATATATATAGACATACACAAACTAAAAGGTATAACCTCCAACACTTGAAGTGGATGAAAGGTCTAATGTTTTGGGCATTCGAATATATATATATATATGCCAATAAACTAGGTGATGAGAAGATGTGGAAAATAAGGGTAAGTTTCAGCTTTCTTGTCCGAGAAAAGGTAATCTTTAATGAATAGATGTAGATTTGTGATGTGCAATCTAGCCATTAAAGTAATTCTCATCAATATATTTTTTTTCTTAGTACCCTCAATTAGTTTAGTGTTGAATCTTATAGGTTCATGAAATAGCTATAGTTTGATGCATAATCAAAATTCCATCTCATTTGGTAGGCAAACGAAATGGTTCAATAATAAATATTCTCTTTTTTATCAATTTTGAAAGTTGACCTTTGGATCATGTTTTTCTTACATATCAAGTTTAGTAGAAGTTGACCTTTGGATCATGTTTTTCTTACGTATATGTCAAATTTTTTGAGGGTTGAAAAAAGCAATGGCCTACATTGTACCATATTTTCAAACCTCAAAAAAATATATTTTGGTGTTGAAAACTATGATCCAAAGGTTGATTCTTACTATTTTGACCATGCTTAATACATCCATGAGGTCAGATTTGGTCAAAACAACCTCCCCCATGAGTTCCAACTAGGGGTTACACATATACAAAAAGGTGTAATCTCAAACACTTACGTGTCTGATGAAAGGTTGCATGAGTACATGCCATTGATCACACACATGATCAACGATGTGAACTAAAAGCATTGAAAAATGTCCTTTAATAGCAGACGTGACCACCACTAAAAGTTGTTTTGCACTACATGGATCTCTTTGTCTTTGTTATAGATCTATAATGACGACAAAGTGACGACAACTATAGGTTGTTGTTAATGGATACATTCTAATAGCAATGACTTAGCCTATAACGATGATGACTCTATAATGGCGACTTCATAGTCACCATTATAGGAGATAACGATGAGAATTAAATTTTGTTAGAGTCTATAATGGAGAGCATAAACTCGCTGTTATAGGCTATAATGGTGACTATGAGGTTACTGTTATAACCTATAACGGTGAATTTGAAGATGTCGTTATAGACTTTAACGGGTTTAAGACCTATAACATTGATACAAGAATGTTGTTGTTATAGACCTTAAACCTGTAAAAATAAATTTTTATATTAGTTTAAAAAAAATTAAAAAATTTGCATATGAAACATACATTCAACTTCAAACACTACATTTAACAAAATTCAATAACAATAAAAATGGAATCACTCAAACAACAACAATTATACAATCAAATGAAAGTATATGATAGCTTTTAACATTCATTAACAAAAACAGAAATTCAAGTTGCCAATCATTGATATGACTGGCTGGAATCTCTCTCATCACTGGCTCAATGGAACCACTCAATAGTGAATTAATCAACTAATCAACTTTATGTGTCAACAAACTAATCATACTTCTCTCTGCTTCCCTGCCATTAAAAAATAGAATATGTTAGTACCTATGACAACTACTAAGAACATCATTCTTAAAATCATAAACATTCAAGTAAATGTGAGGCTTTGATGTTTTATCGTCTCAAAGATGAAATTTTATGGTGCCAAAGGAAAAGAAAAATACACCAAAATGTTATCCACTTGCTATACATTAATAAGAATTTAAGATATACCAACAAAGCACTTGATAGAGGCTTACCTTGTAGTCGAAGTTGAATATGCCTTGAGTGATATGTGGCACATTTACTGGTTGCACAAAAATGTCAGAAGAAATAAATAAGTAAATAAGAGTAATTAAAAAAATCAGTTTTATTCTCAAATTAGGTAACATTATTTCACACTTAATTATTTTCTAAGAAGACAAGCAACTTAACATAATGGTAAATATAAATATGAAAGAACATTTGGTTTAACATATTTTATTTAGCATGGACCCATTACTCTCTCTCTCTCTCTATATATATATATAAATATATATATATATATATATATATATAAATATATATATATAAATATATATATATATATATATATATATATATATATAGTTGTAGATTTTGGATTGTTCTTTGCTTGAAATGCCCCCTTCCCTATATATATCTATATCTATATCTATATCTATATATATATATATATATATATATATATATATAGAGAGAGAGAGAGAGAGAGAGAGAGTCATCCTCACCACCGTTAGAGAACATCTCTCTTGACAAGCAAGCCGCATGGGGTGGTGGGTTCATGTATTTTTCGAGAAGACAAGCAACTTAACATGATGATAAATATAAATATGAAAGCACATTTGATTTTGCATATTTCATTTAGCACAGACCCATTACTCTCTCTCTCTCTTTATATATATATATATATATATATATATATATATATATATATATATATATATATATATAGAGAGAGAGAGAGAGAGAGAGAGAGATGGTGAGAAAATGAGGCATACCAAAAATGTAGAGAGATCTAGGATGGGGGGTTCGGTCTGAGCAACGCCGTTATATTCAGCATGTTCTCTCTGAACTTTCTATTTTCTTATCTCTCTCGCTCCAGTTGTTGTTCGAGTCATTCGAGCTCTGACTGTGTTGCCTCCAACGGAGAAAGTAGCTCTGAAACTAAGGTTTTACCTTTGGATAGAATAACAAATACACCCATCCCTCTCACATCAACACAAGAAAAATATTATAAATATGAGCTTACTGCTAAGGTAGCTGAAGCCGATGTGCCACTTTACCGACTCTTTCCAAAATCTCGAACGGTCCAACGTATCTAGGACTCAACTTTTCTTTCTTACCGAAATGAAATATGCTCTTGGTCGGTGAGACTCTCACAAAGACCATGTCACCAACCTCGAGAGATTGCTCACTTTGTCTCTTATCGGTGTAACTCTTTTGCCTATCTTGCGCTGCCTTTAAGCATTCTCGAATCTTCTGCACCTGCTGAGTGTAGTGTTGAAGAACAATCGGCGATTCGCTGGATCTATCACTGATATCATCCCAATATGACAGTGATCGGCAGGGTCTCCCGTACAATGCTTCAAAAGGAGCCATCTTGATACTGGCGTGATAACTGTTATTATATGCAAACTCGACTAAACACAAGTGCGAATCCTATTCACCTTTTCAGTCGAGCATACAGACTGTTCGAGGACCTTTGCAAAGACTTTTCGTTGCAACATCGATGTGCTTCCTTGTAAAGAACATGTTTTATCATCTTCAATCTTCACAGATCGTAGTTTGTTCTGCACGTCGATGATATATTGTTGGTTATGAATAACTAATGATAACGTACAAAATAGAAAAAATAAATATGACACTACAAAGTATGAGTTACTTTCATAGTTCTCTAATGCTTCGCTACAGACGAATGTCTTATGATATGAATGGGTATGCGTCTATAAGTATAACTTACTCACCATCGATTCTCTACCTTCCATTCAAGAGTCTGCAAATAACAAATTTAGAATCTATTATATTAAATATATTTAAAAGTGTACTATTAAACTTACCCTCATATGAAACTTTTGGAGGTACGAAGATGATCCAGTGGTATGTTGGATTGTCTATTAGGGCTCTGTTTACCGATTTTTTCTTGAATGTCTCCTGTTAACCAAATAAAGATCAATTAATAAATGAAAATCTAAAAATTTAAATATTTATTTACTTATAAATATATATCCAATATTTATTGTCCAATAGCTTTCAGTGAAAAAGGTGCAAAGATCTTTTCACACTTCATAGTTGATTCCCTTGAGAGGATTTCATGCAAACAATATTAGATCACACACAATATATACAATTGAATCATACAAGAATATTCACTATCATACAAGAACAACATTAAATTTGATATTGTATTGGTCATATTGCACACAATTATGAAATATAAATAGAGCAATAATATATACACTTATATTTCACTTCCAATGTGACCCTAGATACTTTGTGAACACTTCAATATGTAGATGTTTAACTGCACTTATATCAAATTTTGGGTCTAGCCATGAGTCCACCAACCAATTAGGACTTTCTAACAACACAAAGTCTTCTTTCTCTGCTTGTGATGGAGACATGCTAAAGTTTTTGAAATGTCCTACAATATCATAACATATCACAACTAAGTGCTAAATAAGATTTTCTCGTAACATAAATATTGTCGTGATGAATCATATACATAAATAATATTTTTCAATCATCCTCTTAATCATCTCGGTGTAATGGCATAGGATCTTCGTCGATGGTGTGGGGGAGTATTAAATAAACTCCTCTACAATCGTCCTCCTGATATGCATCGTTGTCCTCTTTTTTGTTTTGTTCAACTGAAGATGGTAGAATTTTATACACATTTATTGGTATTATGTGCTATTCTATAAGCATTTATCTAATTATGTGTTCTCTAATATAAAATACTTGCTTAGCTTAAATGGCTGAAATAAATAGATCATCATCGTATGCTTTGTGAGACATGTTAACACATATAAAGTATTCATCCTTACACATGCGCATATCATCAAATCAATCGCATTTAAACATATACACTCAATTTTGTTCACTATATTTCATTTCAATAATATCTTTTAAAATATTGTAATAGTCTACATCAAGCTCTCCTACATCGCTTTCATACAAAACCATCACCCCACTATTCTGAGAACTATAGTCTTGACCTCGAAACTATGTATAAAACCTAAAACCCTTCACATCACAAGTTTGATAGGACAGTTATTCGCGCTCAGGTCCTCTTACGAAACTCCATAATTCTGGAGATGCATCATTGTGATTCTGTAGAAACAAACTTTGTGAACTAACTTTTATGTTGTATTGTAGATTGATGAACATTGTCGCACTGAATTATATATTTGTGTTCCATTAGATACAATTCACATTCAATGTAGTTATCCAGTACATGCCGATGAGCTCTCACACGTAAAATTATAACTGGTGAACTGCCTTCGACTTTCACGTGAAAGTTATGGGAGAATACAGATAAACCGAATGTTGTTCCCATGTTGGGCCCATCATCATGTCGATCTGAACAGTTAAATCTAGTATCAATACCACTAAGATACTATATGCAAAAGGTTGCACATTTTGGAATATTATTGAAATATTTTGATAAAAAATGCAGATAAAAATATCCTTTCAAAGCGCATAAGATTACTGAAATATTTTTCTTCATCTTCATTAAAGCATCGCTTCTCAACATCCTTTCACACAACAGTCTGAACATATCACTCAAATAGATTAAAGGCAATGCGATTGTCTTCTTTAGATATCTACGAACTTCAATAGGAAGTAGTTGCGGGAAGAAGACATGGCTATCATGACTCTTCATTTTAAAAAATTTAGCATCGTTTATATTTACACATCGTCCAATGTTAGATGCATAGCCTTTAAAAAACTTTATATCCTTCAACCAATCAAAAAACTTTTTTTTATGCTTACTCAAAAATATGTATTGTGCATGTAGTTTCTTTGATATTACACCCCTTGTGTCTAAGTGCAAGTGATGATGTATCTTTCTATTTCTTAAATCTTCTCGTGATGCATCATTGTCCTTTGTTTTTTCCTTTACATCAAGTAGTATATATAAGATATTGTCACATATGTTCTTCTCAACATGCATCACATCTAAGTTGTGTCTTAGCTTCAGTGATGACTAATATGGCAGTCAAAAAAATATATTTTTGTTTGTTCAATTTAGATACTGTTGGTTGTCAGCACACGCTTTCCTTTTTCCACCAACCCATATTTTTTTAAATCATTGATAATGTTACTTATCTGTTCCTCTAGTTCAGCTTCAAATAATTCATTTGGTGGCCCTCTAAGTTTTGATTTATCGTCAAACTCCTTCTTTTGATGATGTCATGGGTGATCTTATTGTAAGAATTGATGGTGTGCTATATAACACGTCTTCTTGCTGAACTTTAACCTATCTGACCCTTATGGACATTGCAAAATGAACACACCAACTTTCTTTTCGTAAACCACCTTGATAAGTTTGTATATACTGAAAAATCATTGATAGCCCACATTTCCGTCGCATGCATTATACATGCTAATGCCTTCATCCCATAACTCTTGTAATTATTTGATTAAGTGCTGCATGTAAAAATCTATTTTATTTCCAAATTAGGAGCAAATGGTTGGCCCTAAATAGAAATTTTCCAAAAAGTTACATAGACAAGAACCCGTCTCAAAAATGCCAATACAAGCCAAGTTACAAAGCCCGTAGTACCATTAGTAGTTTGAGAGGAGACCAACATAAAAAAGAAGAAGCAATCTTTCAAAAATACCCAGTTTATCTTTAGCAATTTCAATGAATGACCAACCTAGAATACAAGCCCAGAAAGTGAAAAAGATTATCGTTCATCGACTTAAAACAGATCAGTCTAGTATTTACTAGAAAACCTCCAAAAGGGCAATAACAAGAAGTAGCAATGTTTTCAAAGTCAAACAAGACTAAGTTTGAGGGCCTTTAGTAAGAGGTGTGTTGCGGTTTTGCTAAGTGCTCTCATGCTATCTGCTGTTTGAGAAGGAGGCAGGATCAGGTGCAATCACATTGCACAAAAATAATGTGGTGCTGCACCTGATCACCCTCCATTGTGTTTTACAGCCTGTGAAAGTGGGGATGATGGTGTTGAGGTGCAAGCTGCAGGCATGGTGACAAAACACAATTTTTTGTGTTTTGAAATAACCACCGTCCATTACTTCAATAGGTGTCATAACGAAGGATGGTGATTGAAGTGACAGAAAGTGGTGATTTCAAGTGTTTTGTCAAATCACCTGATATATCATCATGATAAGCATGTACATTGTCTGTCAATCACAAAGTCAGAGGCAAGAGGTGTACAGTGAGTCTGAATCAAGTGCAATCACATGGCATAAAATTTGTGCATTAAGCAAATCTTGGGCCCCACAACTTACGGGCCCTGTCCCGAAGATGAAGGGTGATGAGGTGCTTAATGCACAAAAAATTGTGGAATCATATTGCACCTGATCTTTTTCAAGTGCACAGTAAGAATTCTCCAACTGCCACAGCACCACCAAACACCTTGAACATCTGCAGCTTGTTGTTGGTTGTTCGTGCGGCTGCTGCCTGGGCATTTTAGAGAGAGAGAGAGAGAGAGGTTGTGGGTGAGCAGCATGCAGCTTCTAAAACCTGGGAACAAAATCATTAGTTACGTTTCTGCATGTGTACGGATTCAGGTAATTCAGTAGAATTAAAATCCGATTCTAGTAAATTCTTCTTTGTGGCTGAAAAAATAGCTAAAATATTTAGTAAGATTGGATTCCAATTTCATCAAATTCCCTCTATCCAAACACACCTTAGGGTTGGGATTGGCAACCTGATTTCCCACTTGAAGTTGAAGACGATTGCTAAATCCTCATTTCTTTTGTTTTTTAATATATATGCTTTTTCTTTTCTTGATTGACTTCTAGCTGTCTATGGAAGGGAGCGCTAAGACATTTGGAGCTGAAAAGGAGGTCTGATGTATGTAGAGTGTAAGCAATAAGATTTTAACTCCTAAAGCTTTTTTTTTTTAAAGACAAGCTGAGGTTACAACTATACCATTGGGTTTTGAACCTACAACGGCCCAACACAAGTTATAGCTGCTCCTATCAGTTAAGGGAAACTTATTGCTTGCTAGCCAAATACTTCAACCATATACTTTTCATGATATATATTATTAGTTAACGATCTCATACCAGTTGACACTTGTTATTGTGAAAAATCATGTGCAATATAATTACAAAATTATTTGTGCATTCTTCATCTCGGGGACAGGCCTATCAGTTGTGGGGCCCAAGGTCTGATGGAGGGCGATCAGGTGCTTAATGCACAAATTTTGTGCCATGTGATTGCACCCGCCTTGTTATTTGTTTTCGGTTAGCCACGTTCACAAGTTTGAACGGGTTCTTAGGAGCTGAAACGAGTAGATGATCTCGTTTCTCATCTCTACTTGATGTATTTATTTTGTAAATGACCAGTTTGAGCTTAACTTACCAGGTTTAGAAGCCATTTTTTCTCAACCGAGACAGCTCAAAACTCAGCTCTTATAACTGGAGCTTGCCATGAAGTCATGCTCACCTCAATTCGCCACAAAAACGAGCTCAAAGTGAGGGTTTTCGAGTAGTCACATTACGAGTCCTCGTGTCCACGTGTCTTTGTGACATGGTGCATGGCCTCCATAATCGTAGAATTGTTGGTGAGTTGGCTTGGACGTATCTGTTTGGTTAATTCTCTCTCTCTTTCCGATATTTACACAGAGAAACCGCCCCCCAAGAACAGAGACGTGAGCGATTTCTCCTGTAAATATATATAAAAAAAGGGGCAAATGTGAGCTATGATTTTTGTCGGATATCTGACTTGGAGATTTGAGTATTTTGTATACAATTTTAAGTAAAAATATAATTTGATATATTCAAATTATATAGACCAGAATCATTTTATGAAACTATATTAATATAGGTGAAATTGACCATTTTCCCATACCAGATGATACAATCTAACACTACTGAAACTAAAAAATATAAAAATTATTAACGTAATTTTAGAGTGTTAAACTGATTTTTTTAGTTTAACACCTGACTTTTTAATGTAGTTAAACAAATTTATTACTAAGATACTATTTATCATAACTCAGCAAAAAAAAGATGACTTATATATTGTAGCAGTCGAAGTAATAACCATTTAGGCAATATGTCACTTCTCAACCAATATAAAAATAATGAAAACTGCTAATCTCTCTCTCTGAACTTTTCAATGTTCCATGAACTTGTGCAAAAACATTTTGCTAGTATGTTCAATTTGAGAGAGAGATAGACAGAGATGAACGTAGCCGCTTATCTGAACTACATGCACTGCCTCCTTTTTTAATGTCATTCAACTTGTGGGTTTAATATATGTTATCCTCTTACTGACGAAAATTCACATAAATCCAATAGCGAATCTGCTCTTCAGTTCCCTGAAATAGATTGAACCAAGTAACAAATTGACTTTGAACACTATATTGCTAAACAAATCCATTGCAATGTTACCCTTCATTTCATTAATCCATGTTCAAATAACCTATGGACATGAATACAATCACTCTACCTCTACCAAATAAAATATCCATAAAAAGTCCTCATTTACAAACATTCTCATGATAATTGAAGTAGATGACCAAAACATATTGCCTGGAATAAGAAGAGGACAAACTTAATGTACTACTGCTAGTATGCCAACTGATAGTACATATCTTTGGTCACCTCACATTTATAAATAGGTTAGTTTTCCTGCCTGCTAGACCAAAGCAGGTGGTGGTGGGTCTTCAACTTGACAACCACCACTGTTAGGAACCAGGCTGAGATACAGTCCAGGTTCGGGTACGGGACAAATGAGGAGCAATATGATCACAAATAAGTATTTTTTTTGTGCCTTAGAATCAAACTAATCTTGGTTGCTTTGTTTTTCTGTAAGTTCAGGGTAGGGCTGGTAAATTAGCTGAATAAGACAAAGCTTGAGATAGTCAAGTTTGGCTCATTTACGATGAGCCTATCTCAATGACAAGCCTGAGCCAGATGAGATGAGCTCGAGAGCTGGCTCTTAATTAAAAAAGTGTCTTTTCTTTCAATGTGAATACAATAGGATTTGAACCTAAAAACTTCAGATTGGATGTTCCGTTGTGGGCTGAGAGGTGCCACGTGTTGACCGTGGCTCTCGGTCTTTGCGGTTTAAAAGTACTTGGGCCCGATCACTGGATCTGCTCGGAACTCGTTGAGCCATGAGCTGCACATCTTGCTTACCAGTCCCAGTATGTCTACAAGGACATTGTCCGATGCACTCCATCCACGGATTAACATATATAGAACTCAACCATCATGGATGGAGTTCCAAAGTTAAATTGACCAACTGGCTGTTGGTTGCAGTAAAATGCATGAGCAAACAATGCCACTAGTAAACGTAAACAGAAACAAAGGAGGCACAAGAGAGTTACGTGGTTCGGCAAAGTAGTTGCCTACATCCACGAGTAAGAGGGCTCTGATACATCTTTATTCAACTCAGAGTATACATATATATAATGGAGCAGCATACTGCTCATCATTGATTGGTAACAGATATACACGCATCTGTCTTTCCTTTATCCTTGGTTACAAGATAATCATATGAGTTGTTGTTTCTGTTATTGTGCTGATTTTTAGGATTCGGTTGAATCTGCCGCATGGGTAAGTAGTTGCTCTTGACATTATCATCTCTTTGATTGTCGATAGCATCTGATGATGATAATCCAATGCACAATGGTCCAATACCCTTCCTCAAATGAGACATGGGGTGGATCCATAGGTCGAGTTTGGCTCGGAGATCATGAAAGGAGCCTTTAGTAAGAGGCTTGGTTAAAATGTCGGCAACCTGGAGGTGAGCTGGAACAAACTAAGTAATGAGTTGCTGCTAAGCCACCTTTTCCCGAACGAAGTGATAATCAATTTCGATGTGCTTTGTTCAGTTATGAAAAACAGGGTTCACTGTCATATAGAGGGCAAAAAGATTGTCACGTTCGATGGTTGGTGCATGCGTAATGTGAACTCCAAGGTCCTGAAGAATAAAGGTGCGCCAAGTAATTTCCGCAGTGGTGGGAGCTAAAGCTTTGTATTCAACCTCGAAGCTGAACCTGGCGATTGTGGGCTGCTTTTTGGAGCTCCATGAAATGCAGTTACCGTCAAAATATATACAATACCCAGTGGTCGAGCGGCGTGTAAGGGGGCACCTTGCCCAATCTGCATCGGAGAAGCCATAGAGGAAAAAAATATTATTAGCAAGCAGACAAATACCATGATTTAAAGTGCCTTTAATATACCAAAGAACCCTTTTCACCAATTGAAGATGGAACCGGGTTGGCGCATGCATGTATTGACTCACATAACTGACACTGTATGCTAAGTCGGGCCGAGTGAAAGACAAATACTGGAAGCTACCAACCAAACTCTGATAAGCTTTAGTGTCTTGAAGAGGTTCATCTCGATTCAAAGGTCGAAGTTTCCCAATCATGGAAGTAAAACTGAGTTTAAATTCTGTCATCTGAGCCTTATCAAGGATAGAGTAGGCATATCTTTGTTGATCAAGGAATAGACCTGCTAAAAATAGAGTCACTTGAACTCCCAAAAAATGATGCAAGGGTCCTAAGTCCTTCGTGGCAAATTCCCAACTGAGGACATTAATAACTTGTTGAAGAAATTGAGCATCACTGCCAGTGATTATGATATCATCAACATATAAAAGAAGAAAAATGCTTTCCTGCGATTCATGACAAATAAATAGAGATGTATCCACAATGCTATAAAAGAAACCCATGCTTAGAAGAAAAGATTCAAACCGATCAAACCAAGCTCGAGATAACTGTCATAGCCCATACATGGCACATTTAAGATTATAATCATAAGAAGGCATGCTGGCGTTGATGAAACCAGGTGGTTATTGCATATATACTGGTTCATCAAAAAAGTTGTGTAAGAAAGCATTTTTGATGTCCAACTGTTGTATTGACCAATGTTTGGCAAGGGCAATGGTTAAAACTAGGCGAACAGTGGCGGGTTTGATAACTGGAGAGAAAGTTTCAATAAAATCGACCCCAGGTATTTGAGAATAGCCACGGGCAACTAGACGAGCCTTTAATCGATCTAAAAATCCATCAGCCTTAAACACCCATTTACAAGAAACAATATTTGTATGAGGAGGACTAGGCACAAGTTCCCAAGTGTTGGTTTGATTTAGAGCCTCTATTTCATCTTTCATGGCTTGGTGCCAACCGTGATGTTGTAAAACTTGTTTAATATTAGTTGGTTCTGTAAGAATGTCAATTTGAGCAATAAAATACTTTGGATTGGGTTTGACAATCCCAAGCTAGCTCCTAGTGACCATGTGATGAATCGATTGATCAGACCTGGATTCAACTGGTTCAGGTGACTCACGAGGGAGTGCATTGAATGTTGATAATGACTCATTAATAAGTTCATTGGCTTCAGCAACAACAGGTAAAGACTCATGCACTAGATTGTCTGGTGAAGCACCATTGTGCTCTTTATCATGGTCTGAACCAGATAGAATGAGACAATCAGGACACTCATCTGATTCACAACGCTCATAAGATAAAGTTGAAGCAATAATCTAATCATCTAAAGGCAGCCACTCGGAGAAAATAGCTACAATTTGGTGCTCACTATAAGATTTGTTAGTGGATACCGTGAAAGGAAAATCATTTTTGTCAAAAATTACATGACGACTAATGTAAACACGTCCAGTGGGTATATGAAGATAGTGGTATCCTTTATGCACTTCACTATATCCCATGAAAACACACAGTAGGGAGCATGGGTCAAATTTGTGTTGTGCATAATCACGCAAGTGAGAAAAACAAAGTGTGCCAAATACACGCAGATAATCATATGTGGATGCCTCAGAGAAAACATGCTCAAAAGGCGATACCTTGTTCAAACCTAAATGTGGTAAACGATTCAAGACCCAAACTGCCATATTAAAGGCCTAAACCCAATATTGAAGAGGAACCCTTGATTGAAAAAGCATTAAAAGACCAAGTTCAACAATGCTACGATGTCGTCTCTCAACTCGACCATTTTGTTCGAGTGTTTAGGACATGAAAAATAATGAATAATTTCACAATCTTTAAGATAAGTTTCAAAAGCATGGCTTCTAAATTCACCCCCAACATTTGACTGAAAAATTTTAATTCAATTTTCAAGCTGGTTCTCTATCATCTTGATGAAATTTTGGAAACACCCAAAGAAATCCAATTTTCTCTTTAAAGGAAAGAACCATATGAACTGAGAGCTATCATCGACGAGAATAGCATAATAACTAAACCCTTGTTTAGAAGCAATAAGCGACAGGCCCCATAAGTTACAATGTACCTTTTCGAATATCTTAGAACAAGATTGTTGAGATGAAGATAAAGGAAGTTTACTGGATTTAGCCATAACTCAACTTTGATATAAACCCTTAGATTTATTTGAAACAGAAATCAATTTATTCTGCTGTAAAACTCAAACCAACTCTATGTTCAAGTGCCCAAGCTGACGATGCCAGACATCCTCACTGACAGTGTATTGCTGATTTGAAAAGAAAGCAACTCTTTTATTTGAAGAGTTAAGAATGTAGAGATCTCCTTGTCTACTCCCCATCGTGATTATCTTCATTGATTTCCTTTCCTTAATATTGAAATGATCATCAAAAAATTCAAAGAACAAATGTTGATCAGTCGTCAGTTGTCTAACGGATAATAATTTTTTCTTAATTTTGGGTACCACTAAAACATTGTCGAGCTTGAGTTGCCCATGATTAGCATGAAAAAAAAAATAGAGCCAATATGTAAGATTTTAAGAGTATTTCCATCTCCAATCATGATTCGTTCAAGTCCTCTATATTTGATGAGTTTAGATAACATACCTGGATTCGATGTCATGTGGGAGCTAGCTCTGGTATCGAGAAACCAGCCTTCATCTTGAGTCTCAGCTATAGACATGGCTGCCAAGGCCTATGGTATATTGCCTGCCTGGTGTATTTGGTTGATTCGGTGATAACACTTAATCGCCGAATGGTTGGGCTTGAGGCATATCTGACAAATGATTCCCTTTTCACATTAAACATTATTGTAGTTCTATTTGGATCCTTGTCCTTGCCGACTCTTTTGATTTGAAAAATTTTGGTTCTGATTTTTGCGAACCTCTCTTGATGGTTGTTGGTCAGTTTGGGTGAAACCGTGTCCTTTAGAAGAAAAATGTTGTTGCCATCCTTTCTTATTATAATTTTTGCTTTGTCGCTGACTCACAAAAGCCATATTCTGAATTGGAGTATTTGAGGGTGTTTGAAGGTTCTTAAAATTAAGTTTCATGGCCTTGAAGCAATCCAATGATTTGCTTATAGTTAGGAATCGACAGTTTCATCATTGATATAAGGACTCATACTCATGTTCAAGGCCATTCAAGAGTGTGAAGACCATTGTGCGGTCATTCACAGGTTTTCCGATAGCAGATAATTCATCACACATACCTTTAAAATCAGTTATATATTCATTGAGAGACTGACCATCTTTTCGAATCGACTGAAGCTTCTGTAGAAGATAGCACCCGCATTCTTGGGAATCCAAAGCAAACACTTCTTCAAGAGTTTTCCAAACATGTGATGTCGTCTCAATGCCTACCACAAAACCAAGTACCACTTTAAATAAGGTGCCGGTTATCCATCCCCGAAGGAGTCGGCATGACTTACGCCAAGCAGTGAAGTTTGGGTTCAGAGTTTGGCCACCATCTTCTTTAGAAACATACTGATCTGGGACAGGGATGGAACCATCAATAAAGCCTTGTAGATCTCGGCTTTCGATGAGTCCCAAGACCTGAGTTTTTCAAAGCAAATAATTTGAATGACTCAACTTGATGAAAACGAAGTTAGCAACGTTCAATGTTGCAGGGTAGGGAAATTTCTGCTAAGAGGATGAGTTTTCACTTGAGGAAGACATGGTCAAAAGAACAAGGTAATACTAACCAAGGATGAAAGGTACAACCTGCTCTGATACCATAAACATAAACATAAACATAAATAGAAAAGGAGGCACAAGAGAGTTACGTGGTTCGACAAAGCAGTTGCTTACATCCACAAGTAAGAGGACTCTAATACATCTTTATTCAACTCAGAGTATACATATATATAATGGAGCAACATACTGCTCATCATTGATTGGTGACAGATATACACGCATTTGTCTTTCCTTTATCCTTGGTTACAAGACAATCATATGAGTTGTTGTTTCTGTTATTGTGTTGATTTTTAGGATTCGGTTGAATTTGCCGCATGCGTAAGTAGTTGTTCTTGACATTATCATCTCCTTGATTGTCAATAGCATCTGGTGATAATGATCCAATGCATGGTGCTCCAATAAATACCAACAGGGGCTCAACGTGGTTGGTAGGAGGGGACAGTGCATGTGTCCTTGTGGTGGAAAGTTGCAGGTTCAAACCCCAGTGGCATGTTGAATAATAACAGGTGGGGTCTGCCTAACCCCAGCTTGCCTTTCTAAACATAACAATGCCACTGGTCTACTTTTTTCTTCTCTAGAGACTAGTATTTTCTTTTTGTTCTGGGACAATTTAGAGAAACCAGTTTGGACGTTCCATTGAAAACTGAGAGTTGCCACACTGACAGTGGGCCACTGTTTCAGTATCTGCAGTGTGAAACTCCACTGGTACTCCTCTGCCCATTGATGTCAATCTCTCATTGTCTTCAACCTTGTGGCAAGGGACACACACCCAAGGTATTATCAAACACTTGATGTCCTTCAGCTTGAACACTTTCAACCAACCCACCTAACCAGGTGTGTGGAGCTCTTATTGGCATATGCATTATGATTGGAAATACAAGATTCATCAACGAGGCCTTTGCTTGACTGAGCAGCTAGTGCACGTCACCTTGTGTTGGGACGTTGCAAGTTCAAATCTCATTAGTATAGTTGTATAACTGGTAGGGGTCTACCTAACCCGAGCTTGCCTTTAAAAAAAAATGCAAAATTCAAGGTGGGTAGATCACACCATCACAACTAGAGTTCAATTTTTCTCCCATTTTCATGCCCCTCTTAAATCTCATGATGTAAGTTGTTTTGATCAAATCTGACCTGATAGATGGATTCAACATGGTTGATTTAATAAGAAACGATTCTTGGCTCTTGTTTTTTCAACCAAATTATGATTTTAAAATCACAAAATCTTGTATTTTGTCAATTGTTGATTTTTAAATCACCGAAAAACCTGCACACAAGGATTTCTGTGATTTAAATGTTGATCTTCACTAAATGAATGATGTAGATCACATATACGGAGTCCAATTTGATCAAAACAACTTATGTCAATGAAATCTTAAGAAGGGGTATAAAGATGGGGATGAGTGGAACCGATTTGATCACAGCTAGGGTATCCAATTCGAAGCACACAGATTATAAACCTGGCTTGCCTATCAAGGAAAATAAAAGGAAATTGCATCAATTGGTTTTCCTAGTTATCTTAGTAAATTGTGCCCAAGTTTGTTAAGGGACTAAGTTGAGTCAAATCGTCAATGGATCAGATGCCTATTTCATCTATGGAGTAATTACAACTTCTCCACAGGGTACTCCATGATTGGCGGAGTGGAGGCTGTTTAGTTTAGTTTTTTTTTTTGAAAGGCAAGTTGGGGTTAGGCAGATCCCACCAGTTACACAACAGACCATTGTGTTTTGAAATTGTAACCTCCCAACACATGGCGATGTGCACTAACAACTCCTACCAAACATGTGGAGCCACCGTCTACCAAACATGCGGAGCCACCGTCTACCAAATAAGGGTTTTAACTTTTTCATGGACGTAAAGAGATGTGGGTTTTCTAGCACAAGGCTCTTTCCAGCCATGGTTGCAAAATCTTGTTCGTTTTGGTATATTGGAAACTTGTGTCAAGGTACATGTATTATTGTTTCTTATGTTAAACAATACAATGGTACACTATCTTTTTAGCAAACTAAACCTTGTACAAGTTAAATTATCTTAGCTCCTCGAATGAGTTTGATAGATATATTGAATTGTATAGTCTAACGATTTTGATCACAATTGCTGGAAAAATCCAAACGTGTAGTGGTACCACTAATTTATTTTTCTGAAGAGGGAGAGAGGGGGAGAGAGAGAGTGTGTCAGGTTACCTGCCATGGATACAACTAAACTAAAAAGTAGCATGAAAATAAAGACAATGCACATAGCAGTTACGTGGTTTGGCTTCTATAGCCTACATTTGTAGGAAACTTCAAATGTAAAAACACAGAATTCGGTGGGCTAAAGCGTGCGTTGTTATGCTCGAAATCACCAGCAAGGTTTACACTCAACTCTTTACAATTTGAATACCTTTCTTGTAACCGTATCGTATGTTTTTCATACCATTTCACTGTATTTTATAAACTTGTAAAGAGTTCAAGTTTGAGACACATCTTTGAAAGAAATCTCTTCAGCCCCAAGAGACACGTCTTTTTGTTTTCTAAACATTGTGGTTGTTGGAATAGCCCTCAAGAGTCACCTTATAGCCATATAGCCTTACATCTCTCACTTAACCATAAGGGATTTTTTGTGTTTTATATATTTGTTCTCAACCGGAACCTTGCATGCACACTTTCTCATTCAAGATTTGTTTATTTCTATCAACCTTTTGAGGAGCTTATTCAAGATTTATTCGAACTGCTACTCAATATAAAATAAGATTGGGATCATCCCTGTAATAATCGAATGAACCGGACTATAGGCGTGAAAGAGTAAGAACTCAACGAAATCCAACCCATATATATTTATAATATTAATTAGTTACATTACTTATTATTTCATATTCCATTACTAAGATCCATACAACTAAACTAAGAACTCTGAACCTAATTTGAGATGATATTTGGGTGTTTGGGTTCATGAATTATGGTCAACATGCTGTACAAATTGTAAAATACATTGTTCAAAGTTTCATGATTACTTTATCTCACGCAAATCATTTACCTTTCACGAATAAAGTGTCTCAAAAGACGAGCTCCAAACCAGGCAAGGTCCTGGTTCGGCGATGTTGTGTAGGCTGAGTGAAACATATTTGATTGAATGACAAGGATTACATGGCCCTTGATTCTTTTCGTTGAACAACCTGTCATTTCTTTCCTTTCAAGTCTGCCACATGCCAATAGTAGCCAGCATTTCCAAACCCATAGCCATTTCTTAGAATACTTAACAAAGTGAGGGCCCAAAATGAAATCCCTGAAGCTTGAATGAGGATTTAAAAGGCAAACCCTTTACAGTGGCCCGAGTGGTAGCGGGCCATAGGAGAAGGTGTTGAACCTTCATCCCAGGTTTGACTCCCACTGGGTGTGCAGGTGCCTTTCACTGGTGGGCTCCGCAAGAGCTTGGGTGTCATCGGTGACCCAACCCAGGGATTAGCCGCTCCTGAGGGGAACTTCGTCATGAAATATAAAATAACCAAAATTCCTATATGATAAGTCGATCACTAAAATATATTGAAAATGTAACGTAATCAGTGATGCAAAGATCCTATGCAGTGGCACCCTTCATTTTTTTTTTCTACCAACATGGTTGCCATCACTGTATTTCTACAATAAAGTAATTTAGAAAGGGATCATGCCATCCCTGATGAGATGGCTTGTCTGATTTTGATCAAGATTGCAGGATAAATCCAAATATGTAATGGCATCATTAATTTAGTTGAGAGAGAGAGAGAGAGAGAGAGAGAGAGAGAGAGAGAGAGTCGTTGATATATATAGCCGCATAGCTGCACCACGTGCATGCACATCTTTTTTTCTTAATGCTTTCAACTTGAAGGTTTAATATGTTATCTTTTTAAGCTAGTTAGTTTTATAAAAATCAGATCTGGCTTTTCTCTTCAAATCGCTAAAACAATACCGAATTATATAATGTAAGGTGTTGTGGGCACATGATCCGTCGCCTAGATCACATTTTTTTGGATGGTTGGTGATTACGGATGGTGTATTGACTCATTTGAATTTGGGCCCCCAGAGGTTTTTGCTTGGTTAGTGTATGCAGTCTTATGTGGTTCTCAGACCGAATCTATCCTGCACTTATTCTGGTTTTGCCCCCTTTTCCAGACTTTGTTTCTTGCCTTCTGGCAGCAGCTTCACATTGAGGACCTCCTCCTCAACCCAAGTTTACCATCTAGGAAGAAGAGCAGGTGGTTTTTCGTGTGGAGGTGTTGGCTGCTCACTGCATGGTGGGTAGTTTGGAAGGAGCGAAACAACAGGATTTTCGAGGGCCGGTCTCCTCACTGATTGCACATATTTTATCTGATGTTTTTCATATTGTAGCCGGATCGAGACTTTAACTGGATCCGTCTTATCTTTATTTGCGGACCTGTTCTTCTTGCTAAACTCGGATCGTTACCTCATCGCCCTGAGTTCTCTCTGCTGATTAACTGGATCCGTCCTATCTTTATTACCTTTGAGTTTTTTATGAAATCATCTGTATATGAATAAAAAAAAAAAGAGAGAGAGAACCTAGCTACCACCGCAGTGGTTACCAATGTGGTCAGCAGAGTCCTGTGTCAAGTTGAAGAGCTAGGAATCCCACTGGCACATCATTGCTTTAACACGGTTGGGACAGGTAAGGCGGACCCATTAAGTGACCCAGTTCTCGGTGAGGGTTCTTCGGTCATCAAAAATAAAAAAAAAATCTCATAATCAGAACTATGTGCTGGGGCTTCCAACCTGCCAAACTACAATATCCGTGGCGGGTGCTGCATGAACATCCACCAAGTTGCATGGAAAATCATTGTTTGAACCTGGCTGAAATACTGCCCCCGTGCATTCACCAAGTTGAAGCCTGAACAATCTTTCTAATCTACCCAATATATAGGTGAGGTTCAGACAGAAGAAACAAGACGGGGTATTATATACCATCTCTAATAAACTATTGTCACATTACGCAATGATGAAACAGTAGTGATTTTAGTTTGGGTTAATTCTCTACTATATGTGATTATTCTATGGAGAAGTCTGCGGGTGCCTTAGGGCTTGGTTGTCAGTGACTCCACCTGGGATTAAACTTGCAAGAGGGCAGGCCCATTAAGTGGCCCGGCTCTTGGCGAGGGTTTTGGTTGTATCCTAGACTTGCTGCATTAAACTACTGGTAGACGTGTGAAGTTTTGGTTACTGAACACACACTATGGAATTGAGTAGTACTGAAAAATATGAAATAAATAACTACAAATGTGGAGAATGAAAAAGGGTTTAACATGAAATATTGAATCCATATTTCAGAAAAAATGATAGGGCATTCTTGTAATGCTATACCTATATCTGTAGGGTTGCACTATCTTTGAACAATTGGTGTCTCTGCTTTGAATCCCACCAAAGGCTACTGCCTAGCTTGCCACCAAAAAGGAAAAAGGATAGAAAAAAAAATATTATTTACTCATTCTTAGAGAATGTAAATGTCATGATATAAAACTCTTAATCCCATGCATGCAGATAATTTTCCAAGTAATGAATATAGCAGATGATATATGGTGCACTGTCAAAAAGAGTCCAGATTATTTTAGGGGGGACTTGGTTTACTGAGTTTGATAAAACCTAGGCGGTATGGCTGGTAACCAAGCCAAACTAACTGAAGAGAAGGTGTTCAAGCTCAAAGAGCTGATCTCAAGCTGACAGTGAGTCCGAGTTAAATGAGTCAAGCTCAAGCTGGTGTGTTCATAAACAAATACATTTTCAACAATGAAAATTATAGAATTTGTGCTCTAAACCTACTTTGAATTGCTTACAAAATAAACTTATTGTTCCAAAGCTGTAAGTTCAACCATTTGCACTCTTCGATACAAAATATATGTAGAATGCGTTTACTAGTTGTTAATGAGCCAAGCTGAGACACATACCCATTGTTCATGTTCTGCTTGCCAAGCCTTTTTCACCAGTTCAAACAAACACATTACTAACCGAACACAGGATGAGCCATGAGCAGCTCATCTCATTTCCCAGCCCTAGTAGATGGCTATGCCCAAGTTCCCAAATTCTTAAGGCCAGCAAACTATAGGGTTGAGTAAGAGGCCTTAGTATAGGAAAACTCTTCTGATTATGGAAGAGACTTGATGATCAACTGTTCAGTCACTTGAGCCTCCTTCCGGGTCTTCTCTAAGCCACAATGGTTAACACAACATAGTGTGAATTCAACAATAAGATTGTTAATTTAGGCAAGATCTAATCCATTTGAAGGGCATATCAATGATCCAATTTTGTAGTGCATAATCTCGACGACCGATAATATTGAAGCTAGTGAGTTTTCTGTTGCTGGAAAGCTTCTTTTGAGAGTTGTGCTTCGCCAATTAACAAAATTCATCAGTCCCCGGTTAGTGAGTTCTTTGACTTACTATACGTGGTTAGAATTGATTGGATCATACTCCACTATTCTGATGGAATTTAAAGTTGATCCAAAAAGCAAAGCTGATGTGATTTAAAAAACGTTTCGTCTAAATATAGATTTATAGAAGGGTTCTACCTAATTCTGGATTTATAACCCGAAGAAACCGCACCCGGCACGAAGACCTGGTCGCGCTGGCTCAGTCTGTTCGTACCGACAGCATAAAACTCCGAGGCCAGGTCCCCTGCCCACATGGCCTATGCTACACGTTGGCTTGCGCAGAGGGGTGATGGCACCCATGAGAATCGAACCTTGACTGCCCGTCTAGCAGCCAAGGCCCCACCCCACTACTCCAACCCCCCTTGGGGTGGTTCTACCTAATTCTGAAAATAAAATTCTATTCTAATTAAAAACATCAGGTAATCTATTGATTTAAATAAATGTTTTATGCTTTTAAAGAACACATTTGTAGAATTGAAGGTTTTTTGCTTTAGAATTACCGAACAATGACATAGAAACACCAATTTTTAACACAATACCGTAATTGACTGCAAACTAAAAAATATAACATGGCCAATTTACTATTTTTTTGAAAGTTTTTTGCTTTTTTTTGCCAAAATCATGGTGATTGGTTTTTTTTAGGCGACAACTTAGACTAGTGGTTTGACCAAGGTGCCTAATTTTTCAGGCGACAAAAGCAATAAAACCTTCAAAAAAAAGTCAATTAACCAAATTTGTCGCATTTTGCATCGAATTGGTCATGTTTGCGATACTTTTTCCGTCTTGACCAGAAGATGAAATACTACCAAAAGTGAGTGCCATCTATGTCTTTATCATTAGGATTAGGCAGCACAGCGATGTCAATTTTTTTTGTTTTTTTGTGTTTTTCTCCAAACTCGGTGTGGGTCAGGGAATCATTCTACTGCATATTGCCCTGCAAAAAGCGTTCAGTGGTGGTTTTGGTGGCACATATTGACCATTGGATCCTCTTGGCATGCTAACCTTTTCAAATTTGTTATTTTGCGTGAAATTCAGCCTCACATTTGTCATTATTTCAAAGTTTCAACGTGAATCCCAAGGTTAATAAAGACAGCATACAGGATCATCAACTAAGCCTCACAATATGACCAATGAAATCCCACATTTTGACAAACGACTACAGATGAATCCCACCGACCTACTTATGGATTTTCTATTGGACCGCAAAATCTAGGTGGTGTGAATGTAAGGAGAGAATTTCAACTTACCACCAATATGTCCAATGAGTCGCTTTATAGATGAGTGCAACTTAGGACCAATATGTCCAATGAGTAGCATTATAGATGTTGAGTGCACTTTATAAAATACAAGCCAGACCATTATTATGATTCTTTATGCCTAAATTAAACTGAGTTTAATTATAATAGTTTATAGGGCAAAGGCATTGGCGTAGTTAGTGGCTCTGGATCGTGTTCAAACCCAGATTAATGTCAGGAAACGGGGGTTTCAGTTTTCAAGCATGCGTGTTCTTTGCGAGAAGGCGGTAGAGGACACGACTCACTTATTTTGGTTTTGCCCGGTAGTTTTAGACCTATTCTTTCAAACTTGGGGTGCACCGCCGGTTCAAACGCGTTCGAGTTATGTTATTAGGGACCTCTTGTTTGGTCCCATGAGTTTACGAAACAAAAAAAAAAGGAAGATTATTGTGACGGGTATGGTTGTTTTCAGCATGGTGGGTGATATGGACGGAAAGAAACGATATCTTTTACAGGGGCATCAAATTCAATTTTGGAAGGCTACGTCAGCGGGTTATGTTTGATGTGTATCTGACTCTTAAATTACATAGTAGAGACGAGAGTTTGGATCTACTTGTACTCTGAACTGTGCACAGCCACCATCTAGATGGTGGCTGTCTTACTCTTATGTTCCTCTCTCATCCAATATTAGGTTGGATGTATTTTGGTAATGTTGAATGATAAATGTTCCTCTCTCTCTCTCTCTCTCTCTCTCTCTCTCTCTCTCTCTTTAGTAAAATGTCTTCACTTGTTTCTCGACTCCACCAACCCTCTCCGCAAAGCATTTACTCTTGAAATCGACCGCCGGTCCAACTAAGTGCAATTAAGGTGCAATCACATTAATGTGACTCTGCACCATGCACCAGGTTGCCCTCCATCTTTTAGTTGACAACCAGTCAGTTGTGGGTACAACAGCAGATGTAGGGCAGCCAGGTGCAGCAGCACACTCAAAGTGTGCAATGTGATTGCACCTATCTGCCATGAAGGGGGCGGGCTGAGCCTTGACTTAAGCCTATTTTCTCCCCTATGCTCAACGGACCCGGAAGATTTTGACCCAAATACGGCCAAGCCTGACAAAGTTTTACTAGCAAATGGAAAAAACTAAGACAAGATTCCATGGGGATCATCATCAATATCCAACTTCTTCTCAAAACTCTCAAATCAACAAAGATACAATTTTTCTGAATAACCGGGCCTTACCTCATTCCATTTTGTGGCACAAAATCAATTTCTTGTATCAAGAAATCTGACAAAACACAGGTCCCCTCCAGAAGCGGAGCCACATGGTGGGTACGTACCCACCCTGACCCAAAAAAATCCCTCAAGGGATAATGGGTCAGGCGGGCAGTACTCACCCTGACCTGGAGTGTAGGTGGGTAGTGTCTCGGGTCAGGGTGGGGACCAGTCGTGCCTGACCCAAAGGAAAATTTGGTGAAATTTTATGTTTTTTTTTCAGTTTTCTACTTGATTAATGATGCATTTACTTGTTGATTCTTTGTTTCTGTGTTTTATTTTATGATGCAGTTAGTGAAATTTTATGTTTTCGGTTTTCTACTTGATTATGTTGCATTTACTTATTGATTCTTTATTTTTGTGGTTCATTTTGCAATGCGATGGGTGATTTTTTATGTATTTCTGGTTTCTACTCGATTATGCTGCATTCACTTGCTGTTTCTCTGTTTTTTTGCTTCATTTTATGATGTGATTAGTAAAATTTTACATTTTCTTGATTTTTTACTTGATTATGCTTCACTTGCTTCTCTGTTTCTGTAGTTTATTTTACATGATTTTTTATAATTTTAAGTTTTTTTTGTTTTCTAGTTGATTATACTGTGTTTATGCACTTGGCTATTTTTGTGGTTCATTTTACAATTTTATTTACAAAGTTTTATATTTTTTGGCTTTCTACTTGATTATGGTGTTTTCGTTTTCATGATCGTTTTGTGATGCAATCAGTGAAATTCTGTGTTTTCAGTTTTCTATTTGAGTATGTTGCATCTTCTATAATTTCTTTTTGGACCTACAAGTATACTTAACTTGAGGGAGTTCTCTTTTTACTTTTTTTTGTCAATTTATAAGAAAACCTGTTTTGGATTTTTGTTAGGATTTATGTCTTTTATTTTGGTTTTTCAGATGATGTAAATATTTAATTAAGTGTTTTGTTTTTTTATTATCATATCTATAATGTGATGTTTGCTAGGATTTAAAGTTTTTATTTGGTTTTTAGAATGATATAAATATTTAGATTTATGGTTTTAATGTGTGTTTTTAATAACCATTAATCATAAATCCATGAATTTGTGTGATTTGATTTTGGTTAGAATATTAAAAGTTTTTATTAATTAATCATAAATACATAATTTATAATATTTGTAAGGTTTAGGGTTTTGTTTTGTTTTTAAATGGCATAAATGTTTAGTTATGATTTAAGGGGTTTTGTGTGCTTTTTTTTTTACAATTGTCATCACACGTGAATATATGAATATTTTGAAATGTGATTTTGGTTAGAATATTAGTGTTTATTTAAAATGATATAAATGTTTAGTTTATAGTTTAAGGTTATTGGTATTTTTTTTCTAATTACCATTATACATGAATCCTTAAATTGTGTAATTTGATTTCTGTTAGAATATTTGGTTTTTTATCAATTTTACATAAACCCATAATTTATGATGTTTTTCTAAAAAATAAAGTTTTGATATGGTTTTTTTAAACTTATTTTTAGTATTATTTTTTTTTACTTTGTATTTGTGCCCTCCCATGGTCCATGTGGGAACAAATCAACTAGTCATCTAAGGCATAAGGCATGAATGAAGACAACCAAGCTAGTAGTGACGTTTCCATTTCCAGACTCTCTCACTCACCAACCTGACCTGTCCTTTTCCTCCACCAAGTCTTATTCCTCGAGCATTGCGTCAATAAAGGGCAAAAGGCTATTTCATATATTATTTTTTTTTAAAAAAGGCGCTCTTTCTTCCCCTCTTTGCGAGGCCCAATGGGTCGGGTCATGAATTCTAGGGTTAAAGTTGACCCGGACCACAAGGGTTGCCAATTTTTTAAAATGCTAACATGGATAACAACAGATATCCTTTATTTATATCAATGTTATCAAAATAGATCTGAATCGGCCGATCCAAATAGAGTCGGGCCTTTATCTAAACAATGGAAACAATGCAGGGCTCGATTAGGATATTGTAAAACATAAGCCAATTTTTGGCCGCATCGGCCTGTTTCTACCCTGAATTGATTTATTTACATGTTTATAAATGATAAAATATCTTTGAAATGGCTTGATTAAGAATCTATCTGATTCGGACCCCTTTTATCCTTTTTTTTTTCTTTTTTGAAATTTGACTCGCTTAATGAACTGGTTTTAACTACATTGCTTTAATGGTAGTGCAAATCACTCAAAATCTGGCAGCCTTTCATGTCTTGGTCAGATGCCATCTGAGCTATCAACGTTCCTACTAACAGTTGTTAGAAGGCGTGTCAAAGTTTAATTTCTATCTTGATATAAATTTTTAATTTTCGTAGTTTTATAAATTTTTACTAAAAATAAGTTATCTTATAATCTTTGTATTTAAAAATTAAGGACAATCCTTCTTTTGTAAGATATTCAAATTCAAATCTCAGCTCACAAATTAAGCCTACGAATCAGGAAAACAAATCAAGTTGGCTTGCTGAGGATAAATCGAATTTTAATTCAAACTTGAATTCAAATTAGAGTTTTGAATAAAGCCTACAAACCAAAAAGCCAATTAGCGCACTTCTGTAAAAAGCAATTTGTTACTGTATGTAAACACATGTATTTAATAACTCACATTTAGTGAAAATATTCATTCAAGTTTTACGCACCATAACTGTGTGCATCAAATCACGTTTTACCACTTTACATGGTATCAGAGCTCACTGATAATTGAGCACTATCAATGGCATCAAGCTCAACATTTTCCTACAGCAATTCAACTTCATCAACGTTTTCGACAAGCACAGATTTGGTGTTCTATCTTCACCCATCTGATAGCCCTGGAACTAGTTTGGTCTCACATCCGCTAACTGGAGAAAACTTCCATATATGGCATCGGGTCATGTATATGGCGCTCAGCGCGAAGAATAAACTCAACTTTGTTGATAGATCTATTCTAAAGCCCGACTCATCCTCGCCCGATGTAGCTGCCTAGAAAAGATGCAACGACATGGTGCTTTCGTGGATCCTCAATGCTATTCACAAGGACCTTGCGGCAAGCGTGATATATGCCGAAACCGCAACAGAAGTTTGGAATGAACTCGGAGACCGATTCTCTCAGTCAAACGACCCCCGAATTTATCAGATCCAGCATGGGATAATCAATCATAAGCAAATGCAAAGCTCTGTATCTACATACTTCAATAAACTCAAGGGAATGTGGGACGAGTTGTCTACGTACATTTCGATAGCCACATGTTCATGTGGAGCCATGAAAATTTTGAATGATATGCAACAACAAGGACGTCTCATTCAATTTCTTATGGGACTCAATGATAGTTTTAGTGCCATTTGCAGCCAGCTCCTTCTCATGGAGCCTATGCCTTCTGTCGTCAAGGCATATGCACTAGTTATTCAAGAAAAGCGACAATGTGACGTAAGGAGTATATCAATGTCTGAATCAGTCGATGCACCAACTGAAATTGCAGCTGCCATTAAAACGTTTCTCAGCCGAGAAGTTAATAATAGAGGACGTCAAAATCGCCCTAGACCAAAATGCGAACATTGCGGGAAACTCGGTCATATCAAGGCAAAATGCTTCTTTATTCATGGATTTCCACCACGCCAAGGAGAATTTTCTTCAACACGAGCCTACGCCAACGCCGCCAATGTCAATGTTGAGAAACCCCAATCACAATTTACTCCAGATCAGTATGAGAAAATCATGGCTCTCATAAGCCAAGGTAACCCAAACCCCGTAGCAAACCTTGCAGGTATAATCTCCTTTCAACCCAAATTTGCCTTTTTGTCCACAATCCAAATATGGGTCATAGACATCGGTGCAACCGACCATATGACCAACAATATTCACAACCTAATATCTCCTGTACCATCCAAATGTCTACCTGTAGGCATGCCAAATGGGTCGACCAATCAAGTCACACATTCTGGCAATGTCGAGTTATCACCCAACATCACCCTATCAAATGTCTTGTGCATTCCAAATTTTCAATTCAATCTAATATACGTCAGCAAACTCATTCGAGATAATAATTGTGAAGTCATATTCACGAAAAATCACTGTATTTTGCAGGACCCTCACTTGAAGACAAAGATTGGAGCAGGTAGGATGCATAATGGACTATATATCTTCGAGATGGATGGTAAAGTTGCTTTGAATGTCAATTCATCATCGCTTTGACACTCCAGACTTGGACACCTGTCAAATTCTAGAATTAGTCCTTTGATTAATTCAAATAAAATTTCAGTTGGTATCATGCATGACCCTTGTTCCATTTGTCACAAGGCAAAACAATCTATATTACCTTTTCCTCAAAGTTCGATATCCTCTCTCAAGCCTTTTCAATTGATCCATTGTGACATTTGAGGACCATATCACACATCATCCACAGATGGGGTATGATATTTTCTCACCATTGTCGACGATTTTAGTCGAAGCACTTGGATATATTTGATGCGTTATAAATCTGAAACATTTGATTTTATTCAATGTTTCATTTCTCCCATTTCAACGCAATTTCAAACTCAAGTTTCAAACATTCGATCCGACAATGGTAAAGATTTTTTTTCGAATGAAATGATTATGTTTTTGGCCAAAAAGGGAATCAATCACCAACATAGTTGTGTTGCAACGCCTCTACAAAATGGGGTCATTGAACGCAAACATAGAGATTTGCTCAACATTGCCCGTGCACTAAGATTTCAAGGAAATTTACCTATCAAGTTTTGGGGAGAATATATACTTACCGCAGTCTACCTCATAAATTGAATCCCATCACAACCACTCAATGGAAAATCATCATGTGAGATCTTATATAAAAAAAAATGCCAAATTACAACCACCTTAGGATATTTGGATGCTTATATTATGCACACAATATACACGCAGCTCACAATTTTGATGCTCGTGCCCAAAAATGCATATTTATTGGATATCCTTATGGTCAAAAGGGTTATAAGTTATATGATCTCGACAACCAAAATATTTTTATAAGCCGTGATGTAAAGTTTCCAACAAAATTGTGACTCCAACGATGATGTGTATGTCATTCCCAAACCGTTGCCAGATTCAACTGAAACGGAGCCTAACCCAGTCACCATACCAGATTCACCAAATCCAGAACCCAACCACCATATTTCTCATCATGATTCAACCACAGCTCAATCCTACCTGCCGACACGTCATCGCAACCGTCCATTATACCTCTCTGATTATATATGTAGTTATGTTACTGCTCACTCACAATCAATGAATTCAAGGGAGACTCCGAAAGGTACTCATTATCCAATTTCCAATTATCTCAGATACAATAGATTTTCACCATCCCATCAAGTTTTTCTTGCAGCCATCACTCAAACATCAGATCCTAAGAGTTTCACCCAAGCCATGAAACATCAACATTGGCAAGACACAATGGCAAAGGAAATTCATGCTCTGGAAAACAATCACACTTTGTCGTTGGTACCTTTGCCTCCACACAAACAAGCCATAAGCTGCAAATGGGTCTACAAAACGAAATATAAATCAGACGAGTCCATTGAACGTCACAAGGCTTGACTAGTAGCACGAGGATTCACGCAAATCTATGGACTAGACTATCATGACACATATGCGCCAGTTGCCAAAATCACCAATGTCAGGTGCCTCCTTGCTGTCGCAGCAGTCCAAATTGGCATCTCTATCAGATCGATGTGAATAACGCATTCCTCCATGGAGACTTACATGAATAAGTATATATGCAGTTCCGCCAGGTTTTTCATGAAAGGGGGAGAACCTCGTCTGTAGACTACATAAGTCTATATATGGTCTCAAGCAATCATCCCGCAACTGGTTTTCCAAGTTATCATGCTATTTGATCAAATTAGGATTTGCTCAATCCAAGGCCGATTATTCACTATTTTCATTCAAAAGATGTGTTTCAATTACATTGGTCTTAATATATGTAGACGACATCATTTTAGCTGGAAATGATCTCGAATACATCCAGTTCATCAAGGCCAACATCAACCGTCAGTTCCAACTCAAAGACCTTGGAGTGCTAAAATACTTTCTTGGTATTGAAGTAGCACGGTCGCAAAAAGGAATATTTATATCTCAACGCAAATATACCCTGGACATCATTAATCAAGTTGGTTATCTAGGTGCTCGACCATCATCCGTTCCAATGGATCCTCTCCATAAACTTACTCCTGACGATGGACGTCAACTTCAAGACGAGAGTGCATATAGAAGACTCATTGTGAAGCTCATTTATCTTACAATAACCAGACCAGACATAATGTATGTGGTGCATAATCTCAGTCAATTTATGGGCACACCTCGACAAACGCATATGGATGTAGCTCTTCGTCTTGTCAGATACTTAAAGAATGCCCCAGGGCAAGGAATTCTTTTCTCAAGCACAAGTCCTCTACAACTCATTAGTTATTGCAACTCTGATTGGGTTGCATGCCCAATCACCCGACGTTCCATAACTGAATTTTGCACGATGCTTGGCACAAGTCTAATGTCTTGGCGTACCAAGAAACAAACCACAGTCTACCGATCTTCAGCTGAAGCTGAATATCGACCTATGGCCACCACCAGCTGTGAGCTTACTTGGCTGAAATATCTTCTCTTCGATTTGGATGTCAATCATATTCAACAAATGCGGTTATATTGTGACAATCAAGTAGCTCTACATATTGCTGCAAATCTCGTGTTTCATGAACGAACAAAACACATTGAGCTTGATTGTCACCTTGTTCGAGACAAGATTCAAAATGGTTTAATCCAAACGTATTATGTTCATACCTCATCTCAGCTAGCTGATATATTCACCAAGGCACATCACCAACCAGTTTTTTCGGATCTCAAGACCAAGTTGGGTGTGTACGACCCACATGCCCAACTTGAGGGAGAGTATTCAAATTCAAATCTCAGCTCACAAATTAAGCCTACGAATCAGGGAAACAAATCAAGTTGGCTTGCTGAGAATAAATTGAATTTGAATTCAAATTAGAGTTTTGAATAAAGCCTACAAACCAAGAAAAGCCAGTTAGCGCACTTCTGTAAAAAACATTTTGTTACTGTATGTAAACACATGTATTTAATAGCGCACATTGTGTGCATAAAATCACGTTTTACCACTTTACTTAAAGGTGTGTGTTTTTTAATCTTAACAATGAAACTCAGTGCGCCTAAGTAACTTTTGCCAATTTTTTGTTCTTTGTGTGATTGATTGTTTTGCTTTTCTTTTTTATTTCTTCTATCTATCAATAGTGTGATCTATCGATAATATGTTGAGTGGTTTCATAACAAAAACTAGCTACAAAAGAATGATAAAATGAGCACTCATTGCTAGTTTTGCAGGAGAAGAGAAAGAGAATGATGTAATATTTAAAGCATAGTGACAAAAGTTTAGAACTGTAACAAAAATGGCCGCAAAATCCCCTCTTCAAAGTTTAAATATGTTTTGCATTTTTTATCAGCAAAATATTGGCAAAAATAGATAAATTAAAAAGTAAGAACAGAATTATGTAATAGAACAGTCGGATATTCAGGGATTCCTACTCCACAGTAGGGGTGGCAAAACCTGACCGGACCCGCCAACCTGCCTCTTAGGCGGGTTCGGGTTGGGCATAAGCCAACCCGTTTAATAAACGGGTCGACCCACCTAACCCGTTTATTAAACGGTTCGGGTTCGGGTTGGGGGTATGCCAACCCTCCAACCCGGCTGACCCGTTTAATAAACGGGTTAGGCGGGCGGGTCAACCCGCCAACCCAACCCGTCGACCTGCCAACCCGACCCGTCAACCCGACCCGCCAACCTGACCCGCAAACCTGAGAACCCGTTTACCCGACCCAACCCATTTATTAAATGGGTTGGCGGGTCGTGTCGGGTTACCCATTTATTAAACGGGTCGGGTTTGTGTTTGCCACAGCCGACCCGTTTAATAAACGGGTCGCGTTCGGGTTGAGGTATGCTGACCCGCCAACCCGTCGGGTCGACCCGCCAACCCGACACGATTGCCACCCCTACTCCACAGCCTAGTCCATCAGCCCGGGTATCCTTATGGATGTGTTTTCCATTGCTGCTCTTTCTTGGGGTTCTTCTGATATACAATGGCTTAGGCCCTAGAAAAAAAAGAAATATGTAAAAATAAGTAAAAAGGTTGGAATTATACAGATAAAGTAATCATTTTTTTTAATGAAAAATAGGCTATAAAAACATAGTTATCACAATGAAATTATGCTATTATGTAAAGATGATATTATCACGTTATTTTCAAAATATCAGTCTAAAATACATGGCAGTTTTTTACAATAATTACAAAATATCACCAATGTTTGTCACGTTGGCGTAGCTTAATTCGATGTTGGTTTCATTTGACAGAAATGGCTCCTTATAGGAAAACAACGGAGGTAGTCGGCCCATTGGATGAGGCCTATCACCATAAAGAGATGATGGGACCACCCAGACCCAGGTGGTATCCCACGTGGAAGCTGAAGGCCCTGGTTCTAATTATTACTCTGCCATATTCTGCCTAACCCCCAGCTTGCCTTTGATGATGCGTCTCAACATAAGAGGCCATAGCCTGGGGAATTATCACGGGCCTACAGTAAGGGAAAAAACCAAAGAGCCACTAAGGGCCCTTTTGTTTCTTGAGATCCTTCCGCTTTCAGAAGAAAGGGTTCTCGTGGAGGGGGTAGCCCGATTCCATTTTCGCGAAAATGAAAGGACGTAAGAGGGCCTCTTCTGTGACCCCCCCCCCCCCCCCCCTTAAGAAACAGTTTACAAGAGCAAATAAAGAGCCAAAACCGCTGATGACCACCAAGCCAGGCCAAGTCTGAATGTGGCCAGAATGCCTTGGAAGGGTGAAAGATATCCAACTTAATGGCCTAGTGAACAGAAGTTAATGGCTTAGAATTTCCTATGAAAAGTCGGCAATTCCTTTCCTCTCAAACTTGACACCAATCAGACAACAGCCACCTTAAGTAACCTTTTTGATAGAAAACATTCTTACAGGAGGTGGGGAAACATTCTTACAGGAGGTGGGGGTGGAGGAATGTTTCATGTCAAGAAAAAATTTAATTTTACACTCTCAAGCACGAGACCCATGTCACCACATCTCACTACCACCACCCATATCATCTCCAGCAGCCTCCATCCGACGATGGTCGGCTACATCAACGTCGAGTGCGGTCAGTTCGATGGGGCAGTCTGTGATCTTGATCGTCAACAAGCTCCAGGAATATCTTCAAGCAGCTCGGGAGCTCATCGACGATCGACTTGCTGCAGGTCGCTGTCATCAAGGCGGTCGATTCTTGAGGCGCTCGTCAGGAAGCATTTTCTTCCCAAGGCCACGGACATCTGCACTCACCAGACATTGGTCCTGCAGCTTGTGCACACCCCTAAACGAGATCACTGGGCTGAGGTCACATACATCTGCACTCGCTGGCAACAGTGCACCTTCCATCCGGCTTACGGAAAAGGGTGAAAAGAAAAATCGAAAAAGGCAGTGGAGAAGCTCCACCACCCCCACTCTCTCTCATTTTTTTCACCATAATTTTCTCATGCTACACAAACAAGCTAAAAACTTTTTTTTTTGAAAAAAAAATCGTATAAAAAAACTCACACAAAACTTTCTTTTTCTATGAGAGTTTTTCTCTTTCAAACGTGCCCCTACAGTTTTTAGTTCAACAAACTCTCAGATGAGTGACGCGATTTCTCTTTTCTTTTTTTTCTAAGCTTCAAGTGTGCCCCTTTTCTTTTCTTTTCTTTTGAGAGTAAAAAGAAAGAAAAAGACATGTAATTCAAGTCTTGAATCGTATACTTGTTCCAAAAGATGTTCATAAATGTCTATCTTGAAACAAGGACCCCATAGTTTATTTTTGGAAAGGAAACTAACCCCTAGTTTTTAGTATCACGGGGCTGCGTGGAGCACACAAGAATCTTATATTTGTTTTCAAAGAGAACCAAATAAAAAACAACACAAAAAAATATTTGTTGACAGACGATATATATATATATATATATATATATATATATATATATATATATATATATATATATATGACAAAATTACCTGAGCAAATTCTTTATGAAGCAAGTGTTCGTTCCCTGCTATAAAAAAATATACGGCACCGCCATCTCTTATCAATTTTCTTTGTATAATGAGAATTGTCTGTGCAGCTTTTCTTTTTGAGCAATATCTTACTATTTGGCAAATACAAATCTACCCTATAAGTAAAAAACTGGTCCCACCCCAAGAAACGCCAACCAAGTTTATGAAATCCAATATATGGTGTTCACGAGCCATTTGACATGTGAAATATTTTTTTTGTTTTTTTGTGACGAGGAACTCGGGGAAAACCCCAGGTTGGGCCTCACGACCACCCTGTCTTACTTGACCCACCTCTAAAATCTATGGATACACACTCGTGAGCCAGCAGGGTTTGATTTTGTGTCTTCGCCTCAGCACCCTCATAACTACCCTCACCACAAGAAACTTGTGGATTAGAGAGTCATCGCTAATTTATCGTTAAATAGCTTAGCGATGGATTAGCATCAGATTAGAGACAAATAACTTTCATTGCAATTTTTTAACGCTAATTAGCGACGGAATATATCTGTCGCCCCTTCCGTCGCTAAGTAGCGACGAAATATATCTGTTGCCACTTTCGTCGCTAAGTTGCGACAGAATAACGAATGCCAACATCCATCGCAAGGTCGTCGTTACTATGTGGCGACTTCGATTTTGCGATAAATTTATGGTCGTCGCTAATCCGTCGCTACATTAGTAATTAGCGATGGATATAGTCGTCGCTAATCTGTCATAAACAAAGAAAAAAATTTTAAAAAAAAATATTTGAAAATTAAATATCGAGAAAAAATTCCTCGTGATACAATTTATATTTTCTGTGAATAAAAAACAAAGTACACATCAAAATACATATAAAAGGAAACTAAAACAATTAATCGATCCATTTTAAAATTCGCAAGTTTTAATTATTTAAAATTCAACATTTACATTTTTGAAAGAAAAAGAAGGTAAAACAAATTCAACACATGAATCTAATCATCGCCAAGATTTTGTGTGTCCTTTTGTTCATTGTCTTGCTTTGTCCCTTTAGCTCCACTACGCTGATTATCGCCAACAACCTACACAAGAAAAGAAAGGTCAGTATTGATAAACAAAATATATTAAAATAAATTATACTATATATGTGATTCTATCATCCTCATATGTGTTCTAAGGCAGTAAAAAAATTATATATATGATTCTATCATGCTCATATGTGTTCTAAGACAGTAAAAAAACTATATACGTGATTTTATCATGCTTATATGTGCTCTTAAGGTAGTAAAAAAAACTTCTATGTGATTCAATCATGCTCATATGTGCATTAAGGCAGTCAAAAAAATGTATATGTGATTCTACCATGCTCATATGTGTTCTAAGGCAGTAAAAAAACTTTAGATGTGATTCTATCATGCTCATATGTGTTCTAAGGTAGGCAAAAAACTGTATATGTGATTATATTATGCTCATATGTATTGTAAGGCAGGCAAAAAAACTATATATGTGATTATATCATGCTCATATGTGTTCTAAGGCAGTCAAAAAACTTTATATGTAATTCTATCATACTCATATGTGTTCTAAGGCAGTCAAAAAACTATATATGTGATTATATCATGCTCATATGAGTTCTAAGGCAGACAAAAAAACTCTATATGTGATTCTATCATGCTCATATGTGTTCTAAGGCGGTCAAAAAAACTCTATATGTGATTCTACCATGTTCATATGTGCTCTAAGGTAGTCAAAAAACTGTAATATGTGATTCTATCATGCTCGTATGTGTTCTAAGGCAGACAAAAAACTATATATGTGATTATATCATGCTCATATGTATTCTAAGGCAATAAAAAAAACTCTATATGTGATTTTACCATGCTCATATATGTTCTAAGGTAGTAAAAAAAAATTATATATGTGATTCTATCATGCTCATATATGTTCTAAGGCAATCAAAAAACTGTATATATGATTTTATCATGCTAATATGTGCTCTAAGGCAGTAAAAAAATGTATATGTGATTTTATCATACTCATATGTGTTCTAAGGCAGACAAAAAAATGTATATATGATTCTACCATGCTCATATATGTTATAAGGCAGTTAAAAAACTTTATATGTGATTCAATCATGCTCATATGTATTCTAAAGGCAGTAAAAAAACTGTTTTTGTGATTCTATCATGCTCATATGTGTTCAAAGGCAGTAAAAAAACTGTATATGTGATTCTATCATGCTCATATGTGTTCTAAAGCAGTAAAAAAACTGTATATGTGATTTTATCGTGCTCATATGTGTTCAAAGGTAGTAAAAAGATTATACTGAAATATTATATAAAAGGTCAGTATTGATAAACAAAATATACTAAAATAAATTATATCCAATGCACCTAAGTTAAGGCAATCAAAGTTATATAAAATCTAACGACATGCAATATATCACATGAAACTTTCATACCTGAGAGGCACATGCAATCGAAGTTCTCCTGTTCTGGAAAAAACTGTTGAATTCATCTCTGAGAACGTCAGCAATTATTTTATGGAAGTAGTCACGCATTGTATCCTTAACGATCTGACGTACATCATCACAAAAAAAAATAGGATGCTTGGAGCTGATGTCGATGAGAGAAGTTTGTGAGCCGTGACTGGAGGAAGCAACGACTTGTGAGGTGTTCATATTACTCCCAAACTCGAACACACGACCATTTTTGGGTTCATCTGCTGCAGTCACCCATGCTACATGATCAAATGATGGATGCTGAGTAGAGTCATCTCCATATCACTCTACCATTTGTTGCTCATATGCCTTCTACAAAATAATGTTTACAGTATGCATTAATAATTAAGAATTACAATATTTATGATAACTTGTATATTACAATGTTTATTAATACAATAAATACATACCGTTGTTGTTCTCGCCTTCTCTGATACGAACTCTTCCGTGGTCTTATGTTTATGTGTTTCAACAAACACATCCTTGTATGGTACAATGTCTCCTTTTTCTGCTTCCTGCGAAGTGAAATGATAAAAGATTTAGTTAACAGGTTTGCAATAATACTTATAAAATTGACAATATATATTGATGAGTTACCATTTTCTTCAGGTGACTCCCAAAAGTCCTAGATCCACCTGTGTGTAGATAGGCTTCGGACATTTTCACTTGATTTTGTGCAACCTTCGTTGAGCGATTTTGAAATGCATCATCCGCCCACTTGTCGCACATTCCCTCCCAATAATCTCTCCTGATAGTAATAGGGCCATGGCCCTTCCACTGTAGTGGATCATCTATTCTGCCAGATGCTTTTTTTTGCTGTAGTCTTTATATTGTGCAGTATGTCTGCAAATCGATTGACTGTCATCTTCTGCCACATCTTCCTTGCATCATGTTCCTCCATCGTAGTCGCGAAGCGATTCGAAGCCTATATATATTTTCAGAAAGTTAGTAGATATGACTATAACAAAAAATTAAATATGAAACACATTAACTATGATAGATGACTGTATACCATGAATGAGGACCATAATCTGTCTATCACCTCTTTTGGATACTTTTTTCATTAAGTGACCGATCCTAGTAGATGTTGAAGAAGTGAATTCCTAATATTGTGTACTACTTCTTGTGGCTCAAACCTCATGTTGTATATGAATTGGTACACAGTAAATATCAATATAAAATATTTATAAGATATGTAATAAGTGAAAACGAAATACTTATGGTCGATTATCGATATACACTATTTGAATGAGTCTTCTTGTGCCAGACTGAGAAGACTATGCATTCTGTGTTGGCTCCTGACTTGTATGATCAACCGGTGTAGGTGGGTCATGTACAGGCGAAACATCATCTGTAAAAAAATATGTTAGAAATTCTCAGAATGCGCATTTCAACTAATCAAGCATTCATTTAGTTAAATGATATACCTATTAAAGGAGCCTATGAAGATGAAGGCTAAGCCTGACTACTACTAGATGAACGATCACAGTAAGCTCCACAAACCATATTCTAACAAATAAAAAATTTCATGCAATGCATTCAAATTGTTTCAAATCATTCACATCAATGCAATACATTTCAAGATATTCAAATAATTTAAATCAAGTATTGCAATATATTCAAATCATTAGAATACCTACAAATCATTCACATTATTGCAATACATTTAAATCATTCACATCAAGTATTGCAATACATTCAAATCATTCACATCAAGTATTACAATACATTCAAATCATTGGAATATCTGCAAGTCATTCACATTATTACAATACATTCAAATCATTCATATCAAGTATTACAATACATTCAAATCATTCACATCAAGTATTGCAATACATTCAAATAATTAAAATCATTCACATCAAATATTGCAATACATTCAAATAATTGAAATACCTGCAAATCATTCACATCATTGCAATACATTCAAATCATTCACATCAAATGTTGCAATATATTCAAATCATTCACATCAAGTATTACAATACATTCAAATAATTCAAATCATGCACATCAAGTATTGCAATATATTCAATTAGAGGTTTGTATTACAAGATTTTGCTCACTAGCTTGAGAATTCTTCCTCATCACTTGTTTGACTTTCATATTCTTCTTTTTCATCTTCTTCTTCATTGTTTGTTCATCCACTTGATATATCATTTGGATCACATTCTTCTATGAATGTTTCATCGACCAATGGAGATATGACATACATATCATGTGCAACATCGTGACCATAAGGTTCTACAAATCTTCACCATGAAACATCTAATTCTGATAATCACTCACAAAACCCTTCTTGTATAGGTGATGTCTAACGCCATGAGGTTCTACATATCGATTGTTCTTACAAATCTTGCAGAGACACCTAATCTGACCTGTAGGATCCACTGTACTGACACTTGTCATTACAAATTCAATAAAACTTTCAATACCATCCATATATTCATGCGATAACTTATTATCAATTATCCTACGGTACATCTATTCACGGTTTGCAGACATTTTATCGTATGATGTTACGAATAGTATCCTAACCAGTTAAAAGAGAATCATTAGTATGATAAAGAAAATATCAAATTTATCATGCAATATATGATGTCATACAATCACAAAAATTACGATGCGTGCATTAATAACTTAATATTTTTATGTGCAAACTATTCATAACACGATACATTCATTTGAAGCATGTTTTCATTATACAATTTTGCATGTAAGTCATAATCAAATTGAAAGCAACTACATGCAAGCATGAATACAATTACATCAAACATTGCAATACATCGAAAACATTCATATCAAAAAAATGTCAAACATGTATCTGCAGCAAACACACTCCAATATCCCGCTAACTACTACCATGCCTAGCATGAAATTCGTACTCAAAAAATAAGAACACTTCTATTCTCATAAATTAAAATCATGCTCAGCATGATCTCCAAACTCCAACAAAGCAGTCCTAGATATCAACAACTAAGTGAGTGTGTGAACAGTAAAGTGTTGTATCTAATAAATTAAATAACATGTGATGCGCTTACATCACTTACTCACCATGGGTATTTACCTGATTTGCATTATTTTTGTCACTTACTTACCACAGGTGGCGGGGCACAAGCGAGATTCGTTGAGAAATCTGCAAAAGACACTGTGTTAAAATGAAGTCACCATCTGCCAAAAGAAAAAAAATTAGAATAAATATCAAAGTCGAACGAGATTCCGGTGAGGCGGAACGCCTCCCAAGCGTTGACCACCTCTCCGTTCGGCCCGACCGCCCTCCAGTTCGGTCGGCCAGTCAGTACGTCAGCGATGTACGACAACAACACGAGGTCTTCGGAGGCAGTGATCGTCCACCTAAGCTGCAGGCACAGAGTGATGTCATGGTTCAAGAACCCGACGATCGTCGGGCACCACTCGACCCGTCGCCCCCCTGCCGAAAAAAAAATGAGGCAGGAGGTGCGTCCCCCTATCGAAAAAAAAAATGAGGCAGGGTCGTCCGGCTCCCCTCTGCCGGAAAAGCAGGGAGGGGGGGGGGGGCGACCCCTTCTCAAAAAAAAAAAAGAACAAGGCAGAGGAGCGACCCCCTGCCGAAAAAAACAAACGAGGCAGAGGTCGCCCTCCCTGCTAGAAAACACAAAAGATGGCAGGGGGTTGCCCCCCTGCTGGAAAACACAAAACGCGGAAGGGGGTCGCCCCCTTACCGAAAAAATACAAACGAGGCAGGGGGGCGACCCCCTGCCGAAAAAAATAAAAGGAGCAGGTGCCCCTTTTATCGGAAAACAACTAAAAAGGGATTTACCTCGGAGACGCCGGGCGACGGGTGGGGGGCGGCGGACCGGGAGGCGGACCAAGGAGCAATGGGCGGCGGGCTAGGAAGTGAGTCGGGCGGCGGAGGATTGCGTCGAGCGACGGTGGAGTGTGTCAGGCGGGCGGGAGAGACATAACATGAAAGAAGAAAAATGGCTTTGATTAGGGATTTATGCGAAAATTAGTGACGAATTTGGCGACGACCTAATTATGTCGCAACACCATCGTAAATTTAGATGACCAGTTAGCGACGGAATATTTTTGTCGCTAACATCATCGCTACATAGCGATGAAAAAGCGTCCATCGCCAAATCTGTTGCTAATCGTCGCATGTGTTGCGACAAAAAGTTGTCGTCGCTAAGCTATCGCTAACTAGCGATGGAGGTAGCGACAGAAGTATTTTCGTCGCTAGTTTCATAAATATTAAAAATCTTAGCGACAAATTAGTTTCTCTCGTTAATCCGCCGCAACTTTACGACAAAAAAAAATTGTCGCAAATATCCGTCGCTAATTGACAATTTTCTTGTAGTGCCTGCTGGCCATTGGGCAACCCCACGATGGTATTTGATATGTGAAATATTAAGTGGATATGATTTTGTAGTGAAAAAGCACTTTGTCGGCTGCAAGATCTTCACTCATCTAATAGGGCCCACTTGTAAAGGTCACTAAGTTGACGGGAAGTCATGAGTTTGAAACTTACAGGTAGAGGTGCAAACGAGTCTGATTCAGGATGGATCCTGCCAAATTTGAATCCAAATTCGAAATGAAAATAATAGATCTGGATCTAGATCTAGATCTTAATCAGATCCAAAGAAGTTAGTTTGAATCTGGATCTGAAATACATGTGGTAATATTGGATTCAGAAAAAAGTAGAAGAAAACAAGCTATTTACATGTAAAAGAAAATGTATTCAGGTTAAATTTTGATTCGGATCAACTCTAGATCTGACTTTAAATGCTGATTCGAATTTGACCCAAATCCGAAAAATGATCCGATTGAACATATTCGAATCCGATCCGAAACCACATTCAGATTTTACTTAAAGGATCTATATCCTAAAAAATATGTCATGCAATCCATTTGCAGCCCTACTTAGAGGGGGGTCCCTTGCCGCAAGGTCGAAGCTGGTGCACTCCCCAGCTGGTAGGGGAGACCTCAGGGGGGTGTTTCCCTTGTATATTCAAAACTAACTACTCAAATGTGCGCTACTATAGTAAAACAAATTGTGATGTGTAAGTTCAAAACTTACTAGATCCAGATGGCTTGCCAAGTTGGATAGAAGAGACGTGGATCAACTAATAATGACTTTGCAGTTTTAATCAATAGTTTGACAACTAGCCTTGAAAACTTTGAGAAGTTGTTTTGTTTCAAACCTCATAAAAACCAACCCTCTTGTCAGAATCAATGATATTGAATTTCTTGGGATAATAGTGAGACAGTTGCAAGCTGTGAACTTTCTAATAAGATCATGAATATGAAATCTCAACTATTTTCAATATATTGCAATTTTATCACTTTTTCTGTTTTTGAATTTTTCATGTTTTCAAATTTTAATTTATCTTATGTTATAATTCTAAATATGCCATGACTTTTTTATATTTTCCAAAAAAATAAATTTGAAATTTATTTATGGGATTTTCTCTTGCTGAAAAATCCCAAGAACAAGATTTTTGACTAGGGGTCCAATGCTACGAAAATTTTTAGGTGAAATCCTTTGATTTGAAACCATAATTTAAGTGCTTAAATAGGCTCTCAACCACAAGCAAACCGCTCAATTGATAAGGAAGGAGCTAATAAAAGTACTAAATGGATTTGGGTGTATCTAGTCCAAACCTAGAACGAGATGAATTGTGGCTGAAACGCAAACGGATCATAAACTGACCCAATATGGGATCCGGTCCAAGGCCTATGATACTGGGTCCAGGTCAAATTCCAGGCTTTCTGGTGCCAAAACCCAGGAAAATGTTTGAACAGTGCATTGCAAGTCTGGTCCAGCTTTTCCTACACGAATATCCAGATTAGTATATATATATATATATATATATATATATATATATATATATATATATATATATATATATATATATATATATATATATATATATATATATATATACTTACCCAAGTCCAATCGAGATCCAACTTGCAAGCACTCGCTTGGGTCCATATATGGATTCAAGAAGACCAACAGCCCTGGATTGGAAGTTGAAACCCGACTAGGACTTGGAATACACTGGCGGGGCGGTCAATGGGTCGGATATCCAACACATTAGGGTGCACTATAAAATGTAATGGGTTGGGTTGTGTTGAGAAAATGGAAGACCAAAACCGACCCTCAAGGAGGACTAGGGCTGCTAAACAAACAGAGCAGCTTGTGGCTCCACTCACCTGAAGCTCGTTTATGATGGTCAAGTTGGCTCGGCGAAACGAGTCACGAGCTGCTCGTATAGTGTAACTGAGCCAAGCATATGGGTGTTTGTCTTGGCTCGGCTCGGCTCGTTTAGATGAGCTTATGTAGGATTTACGTGTGATACATGTTAAAAAACATCTTAAATTGGTTTAGTTGGGTATGTAAGCAACCAAGAGTTCAGATTTCCATTTTAATAAAATGGACCCTATAAAAAATGGTTTTTATTTAACAAGCCAGCTTGTGACTCTGCTCATCTGGCTCGGGCTTCTCCGAGCTCCAGCTCAGTTTGGCTTGCACAAGCCAGATGAGCCAAGCTGAGCAGTGGTTGCTGTAAATGAGCCGAGCCGGAACAACCTTTATTCGGTTCGTTCGGCTCCTTTACCCAGCCTTAACAAGGACTTGTGAAATAAATGAAATAGTTGTATTCTGATGGTACACGTGTAGAGTTGTTTAAAAAAATCATACCTGATTTTTTTTATATATATAATTCAAATTTATACCCAAAAAAATTTGGCAATTTCAAACGCATATCACATTTGTTTAATGATTAACCAAAACCATCCATATGTTTACTCCTTAAGCTAGACAGTTCTTATTTGCATTCAAATTTTTTTATTCTGCCCTATACAAATATCAAAAAGACAAACATATCTTCCCAGATTTTCCTATAAAATCACACATATCTTCTCCATGTCATTTGCACCACCCTCCATCTTCCACCACCAATTCAGTCACAGTCGCTCATGGACATGGAAGTACTCTCTCTCTCTCTCTCTCTCTTGTTTGCCTTTTATCACCTTTTGCTTTCATAGCAAAAGAGGTGACCCTTTTGGATAGGGTGACACCTGAATATTTTCCGGCCAGATGCTGGTCGGAAATATGACCAATTCTCCAACCACACATGTGGGCAGGAAAGCACCTAAACAGTGCCACCCACCCCCAAGTGGTTATGGCCACCCGTAATTGCTGCAACACTGTCTCTCAGCACCAGCTAAAAGTTTTTTTTATATATAAATGTATACAGACTCCATGCACAGCTTTGATCTGAATGTGGTTTGCATTGAGCAGAGTTTGTAGAGAGCAATTTTCTCTTAATTTGGCCTCTCAAGAAAAAATTCCCTCATAATTTGATAGGCTATGAGATTTAAAGAGGTGAGAGGTTTGACTTACTGATTTGAAGAATCAGTAAACGATCATAAGATTTAAAGAGGTGAGAAGTTTGACTGCCTGAGTTGTGGTTCCCGGTGAAATGCCACCTGAATCCACAGCAAAATGCGTTGACGCACATCGGTCGATTGTGTATCTGAAGGGTTATAATGCACTGTTTCCATGTAGACTGCCAGGGCGCATTTGTGTGCACCGAAAGTGTGTTGTTTTTTTGCGAGAACGCATCGATGGGCGTGCATTTCCACGGGACCCACAGTACAAACAGCGGAATCTACCGTTTTCGCAGAAAACCCTTGACGGGCGTGTTAAAATACATGCTGAAAACGTAGGTTTTCTGCGAAAACAGTTCCTGTGGAAGAGGGGTCCGATTCCGTTTCCTTGGAAAGACGTTCGCACGGAAGGGGGGTGACATGCAAACACCCCTAAAACAAAACAGGAGTCAAAGTCCAGGGAATAACCCTTCTTTTTTTTTTTAATGAAAGGCAAGCCGAGGTTAGGCAGACCCTCGCCAGTTATTAATCAACCGTACCATTGGGTTTTGAATTTGCAACGTCCCAACACAAGGTGACGTGCACTGACTGCTCCTACCAGCAAGTGGAGCCCCCGTTAGTCGGTCCGGGGAATAACCTACTTACTAGCTAAAGCTCGTAAATGACCGTTTAGTGATAAAGGAGGTAGGGTTGTTTTAAGTTTTTTTTTTTTATTATAAACCATGGTCAAGGGGAGAATAATCTCAATGTTTTAAATATGAATAATTGAAGATGAAACTAGGAGGCTCTTGAACTTTTATGTTTATGAAAAAAATCAGGTATGTTTTGTAAATAACTCTTTTTTATATTTATGTGTATATTTTCCTGATTTTTTTGTGAAGTCAGCGAATTCGTGACATTTGGTGATCAATCCTTGATCGGGTTAGAGTATCTTTTACGTGTATATCCTGAAATTCCAATTACAGCCTGCTGCCTATGCCCACGGTTCAATCATTCGGGTCGTAGCTCCGATCCACTTGCTTCCTCGATCCCGAAGTCCAAAACCGTCCGTATTCCTGTAAAAGGAAATGGTCCTTTTGTAAAATTAAACATTTCCGTACCCCTTTCACGTCAACAAAAGATATTTTCACGATTCCCTACAGAAAAGTTTTTAGACAAAAAAGCGTCCGTTATTAACCCCAATTGTGCCGACATCCTCGCTTTATAAAGTCTCTTTGTTTTTTTTGTTTGTTTGGGTTTCAGTTTGCACTCTCACAGCAAACCGCGCGAGAAAAAGCACAGAAGAGAAGAGAAACTGCAGAAACGATGGCCGCCATCTCTGCACCCTCCGTTCCGGCGGCGTTCTCCGTCAACGGACGCTCTTCTGTCGCCGCCTCACCTCGGATATCCTCCTCCGTTTCCTTCCGGGGAATCCCCTCCCGGACTCCCTCCTCTCTCCTCGGCCGTCCCCTGAAGCTCTTGCCGTCGCCCCTCAGGCTGTTCCCCGCCGCCAAGAGCGGAAGCCTAGAGATCCAGGCGATCGGTTCGAAGCCGACGATCCTCGTGGCCGAGAAGCTCGGCGAGCCCGGCCTCGAGCTCCTCCGAAGCTTCGCCAACGTCGACTGCTCCTACAACCTCACGCCGGAGGAGCTCTGCGTCAAAATCTCGCTCTGCGATGCGCTGATCGTCAGGAGCGGGACGAAGGTCACGCGGGAGGTGTTCGAGGCCGCCAGGGGCCGGCTGAAGGTCGTCGGGAGGGCCGGGGTCGGGATCGACAATGTGGATCTGCAGGCGGCCACGGAGTCCGGGTGCCTCGTGGTGAACGCGCCGACTGCCAACACCGTCGCGGCGGCCGAGCACGGGATCGCTCTCTTGGCCGCCATGGCGAGAAACGTCGCGCAGGCGGATGCCTCCATGAAAGCCGGTACGGTTCTACTTGGCCTCTGGATTTTGATCCGTGGGTTATTTTCTTCTTTCTGATTTTCATCTTCATTTTCGTTCGTAGCATGACGATCACAGATCTGTTTTGACTAACTAGAGTTGAGTATTTGTCAAACTAGAGTTGAGTATTTGTCATAGTGATTTGCTCAAAATTGATGTTCATGGATCCGCTTGATCTGAAAATGTGAAGGTTTCTGGATCTATCGCCATTTTCTTCTGGTTTCTCTTGTTTTAGCTGAGGATGAAAAAGAGTCGGAGATCAGATGGCCTCTGTTCACGGTTTTAGTAAACATTTTCTGTATGCGATGAAATGATAACGCAAAATCCTGTCTTGCTGGTACAAAATTTTTGTATACTTATTTGTGGATATCTCTGATATGCTGTGCATTTAGAATCAAGCGCTTTCTAGATAAGATTTATTTCTCCATGCATTTCATATTAGTAAGAAAAAAAGGATGATGTTAGTTTCATAGGTTCTTACGGGCTAGAAGAAATTCCCGTTTTTCTCAAACCTCGGTATTGGCAGTTGTTTGTTATTGTAGTTTTTCTCTTTACTGAGTTTGTAGATCATATTGACAGTTTAGTGTAGCTAGATAACGGATCTGGTTTTTCACTTGGCAAATAGGCCTTTGGGCTGTGATCCTGTCTGATTCTGTCTCCGGAGAAACAAACGTGATCCGTGACAATTTGGTATACATGGGTTAGGTTTATTTTATTCAAATCTTCTGACTACGTCTTTGTATTTTTCTATTGATTGTCACCGCGTCAGAGTATTTTTTTATTGCTCTCTTTTGATTAGACACTTTTATGAAAAGAGGTTAGAGGGGGTATCAATTTGGCAGCAAGATGTTACTGAGAAACTATCAGCTGTAGCACGAGGATACATGGAATGTTGATCCAGTAACTTTGTGGAAAATCTATATTAGATTTCAAGCAGGAAAAGTGAAATCCTTTTTATTACTTGAAACTTGAAATGTGTAAAAACATTGAGGGAAGCTCTCGTTGGGATGTTGAGGAGGAGTTCCACCGTTAACTGAGTGTGATGCCTTTTCTTTTATCCTTTCCCATGTTTTCTCTCCTTCAAAGTTGGCAAATAGATGACAGTTTCATTTAGGTATTAGTTTTTAGAGTTATTGAGGGCTTCCTTAAGTTGATCTGGCTATCTGTCCACATGTTTTCTTAGACAAGTTTTTGTTCTTGATTGATACCTTCATGATGATGGAGACAGCCTATTGCAATGTGGAAGGCTATGTAAAAGTCTTGTTAGCAATTATTGATGAATTCTTGTCCCTGGATAAACTGCTTTCATCTGAGTAGCGTGGCTTTTTCTTCATATGATGCAGTTTGTTGATTAGTATTATTTCAAAAGCTCCAGCAACAGGTGGCCAATATATGATATGGATCTTGATGTTTATCTATGTTCTCTAGATAGTGTTTCTGTTATTATGTCCACATTTTATATCTTATATGATATTGTGCATTCTTTTTATGCAGTCAGTTATTTTGCTCTACTTTCTCAGGTATCAGGTTAATCTATTGTGCAAGGCTGTTAGGCACATAATGTATTTATACCTGACTATCTGTGTTTTCATTATTGAGTTTGTCATTAGAGGGTAATTTTGATTGGGGTTGTCTCGGAGATGTTACTGATCAATGTTCTGCAGTGAGATATGTTTCTGTCAAAAATTCTTTGCTTTCGAAGGAAATAAATTATCACAAAAGTCCTATTACTGCTAGTTGGGTTTATATTTTGCAATTGTTGAGGCCATGGCTCCAGCACGGCAGCATCTTCTATGGGTGTATCTTTGCAATGGTTAATTATAATTGCAACTGGTGGGAAGAGTATGGTGTTTGTTGTTATAAACCAGCTTGTTACACATCTAGCATTTTAAGGTCGATTGTCATTTGGTTCAATATCATCAATCAAACAAAGAGAGTTCATAGCATTTGAGAAGTGTGGCTTGCACACTTGATTCTATAGCATCAAGGAACTGCAAATGTTACAAACTGATGACAATCCTAACATCTTAGGACTTCAAGGTGTTGATTCTTTTTTGCTTTTGTGTGTGTGTGTGTGTGTGTGAACACCTGTATTTGTGTGTGCACAGCCATTATGCATACAAACATGGAGATCTGCTGTGAAATACACAGCTTGTTTGCACTATTTTTGAATTTTCTTTCTGGGTTTTATGCTTAGAATGCTAACCTCAATTAAGATTGGTGGTGATGCTTTGAAACATGGTTCTCTTTTGTCTTTCATCAGAGGAAACATATTTCCATGAACCTTGAAATATAGATGGTAAAGACACCATGTTACTGTTACAATCTTCCCTATAAACATAGAACAACACCAAAGGGTAGGAATAGTGTATTTTCAAATCATGTACGATGGGAGCTTTGGGAGGTTTCATAGGCATTTAACATATAGTGAATGCATTTTTACCAATGATTTCTATTAGTATTTTGTTTTATGATTGAGCGGATGAATTTCTTTTCCATATCTTCTATGGTGATGCTGTTTGTGCTGTGACTTTTTTGTATGAATTAGGGAAATGGCAAAGGAACAAATTTGTTGGTGTCTCCCTTGTTGGGAAGACATTAGCCATTATGGGATTTGGAAAAGTTGGATCTGAAGTTGCTAGACGTGCAAAAGGTCTTGGGATGCATGTCATTGCACATGATCCATATGCTCCAGCTGACAGAGCTCGTGCTATTGGTGTCGAACTTGTTAGCTTGGATGAGGCAATATCAACTGCCGATTTCATCTCGCTTCATATGCCATTAACCCCTTCTACGTCAAAGATGTTCAATGATCAAGCCTTCGAAAAGATGAAGAAGGGTGTGCGCATTATTAATGTTGCAAGGGGTGGTGTGATTGATGAAGATGCACTGGTTAGGGCACTCGACAGTGGCAAAGTTGCTCAGGTACTAGTCCAGATTCCTTTCTTATGTTTTGTCGTGGTTATATGAGCTTGGCTGGTTTCTTAAGTTTCATCCTTTGTATAAGTATATTAATGCTCATTATGTAATCTAATACATTTTTCCATGTTGATGTATATTTATGACGCATGCACATTTCTGTTGTGGATTCTTTTGCGTTCTCTCTCATGCAATGGTGTATTTTTCAAGTGTACGTGCATCTGCTGTTCCCATATACAGACACAGATGCATTCTCTGTTTGATCATGATAAAATGGGGTGCTACCTCTTACTGCAACATGTTCCTAACACATTTATATCCAGCTTTGTTGAATTGTAGCATCGTGTTTGAAACAGGCAGCACTAGATGTATTTACAGAAGAGCCTCCCAAAGATAGCAAGTTAGTCCAGCATGAGAAAGTCACAGTGACACCTCACCTTGGAGCCAGCACAATCGAAGCTCAGGTTTGTCTTGCTTGTTCATTTATTTTATCTTATCAAATATGCTCTTTGTTGTCATTGCTACAGTTGTAGTCTCAACTAAAATTCCATCATACAAATTTCCAGGAGGGTGTAGCTATAGAAATTGCAGAGGCTGTTGTCGGAGCACTAAAAGGTGAACTTGCTGCAACTGCTGTGAATGCTCCCATGGTTCCTGCTGAGGTACATAAATGCTCTTTAGTCTTCCTCCACATTCAGATAATTGATGAGATATTGCTACATCTGTTGATCAATATTTCTGTTTTTCCATTTGGGTAGGTTTTGTCAGAGTTGGCACCTTATGTGGTGCTGGCAGAGAAGCTTGGCCGGCTGGCTGTGCAATTGGTAGCAGGAGGAAGTGGTGTGAAATCAGTCAAGGTTGTATACACATCAGCACGAGATCCTGATGATTTGGACACAAGGCTACTCCGAGCAATGATAACGAAGGGTATCATTGAGCCTATCTCGAGTACCTTTGTCAACCTTGTGAATGCCGACTTTACAGCCAAACAAAGGGGTCTCAGGATTAGCGAGGAGCGGATTGTTCGTGATGGATCGCCAGAGATCCCTCTTGACTCAATTCAGGTGCAGATAGCCAATGTGGAGTCTCGGTTTCAGAGTGCCATAGCTGACTCTGGTGAAGTGAGAGTTGAAGGCAAGGTGAAGGATGGTTTACCTCACCTGACACTGGTAGGATCATTCAGTGTGGATGTCAGTCTCGAGGGGAACCTGATCCTGTGCAGGCAGGTCGATCAGCCTGGTATGATTGGTAAGGTTGGTAGCATCCTGGGGGAGGAGAATATCAATGTCAGTTTCATGAGTGTGGGAAGAATAGCACCTAGGAAGCATGCCATCATGGCTATTGGTGTTGATGAAGAACCGGATAAGATTTCCCTGAAAAGGATCGGTGACATACCAGCCATTGAAGAGTTTGTGTTCCTCAATCTATAAAGGTAACAGTGGGATGAAGATGATGCTAATACCAACTATTAGATGCCCGTTTTTTCTCGTTAGGGTGCACTTATAATTGTTTCCTGTGGGTCGATCAGCTGGTCCTTTTTTTCCTTGAATTAGTTTTTGCTTCTCTCCTTTACTAAGTTCTTGTTCTCCTGCTGTTATGAGGTAAAAGATAATTGTTGTATGGTCTGTGACAGTATTCCCTGAAAATAAAAAAGGAAAATGGAGTGTCTGTGTTACATCTAGTCGTGTCATCATGAACTTCATTCTAAAATATGAGCCTTTGTGATTGCATTGTTAGTACTTAGTGTTTGAATGCAAAACTCACCAAATCCATGTTTATTAGATATTTAAAGTCCGATCTTGCCAGGAGATTTAAACAAGATATCTGCAGAACTAGAAAAAATGCCTGCCCCTATTTTTCACCCCTTTCAGCTCTATCGTACCAGTGTTTGTTACAATCAGAACTGGATGGTAATGTCTCTGGTTTTGTGATGGAGAGCAGGGTGCCGCTGCTATTCAAGAAACCAATTAGCTAGTGTGTTCTAGATAACTATGCAGACCAAACATGGGGCCGTCTGTTAAATTGTTCCAACTACTATTGGCTAGTATACGATTCATTCATTTTTTACCATTGCAGTTTTCTGAAAATTTTCCAACAAAGTGACCAGAGTCTGTATTTTATTTGGCTACGACTATAGCCAATTTGATCATGAAGCGTAGGGTAGGTTGAAGGCTCTTCATCTTACCATGTAAGTGAGACCTGACAATTCCATCCTGGTGGTGAATGTTGAGATCAAGGCACACGTTTGCTTGGCCCCAGATGAGAATCGTTCTCTCACAATGGTGAGAACATAGGATTCTCACTTGTCCCATTTCTCACGTGCAAGCCGGTATGTGATTTGAGCTCACATTTGGAGTGACGTGTGATTTGAAATCACAACTCCATATCACACGTGATTCCAAAACACATGAGATGCAATCAAACTTGCCCAATTTTACTCGTGATTCTAAATCACATTGCCCATTCTATGAATTGGAATCATATGATTTCAAATCACATGCGATTCCAAACTAATGTGATAAAAAACAAATCATTCCATAAGGTTTGTAGCTCAACGTATGTTCTTTATTTTCTCTTTTTCCTAGGGCTGTCAGTAGGTAGAATGCATGCTCAACCAGGACTGTATCTGCGTATGGGGATCAAAATGCCAATCTTAAATAATATTCGAGTCGACTTGAGCGTAGTTGCACTCCAGAGTGGAAGGCCCCAAAGCTGAGCCTCGTTAGGCTCCATGGAATTGGATAGTGTAACCATGCAAGTGAAGAGAATATGGCTTTGTTTGGAAACTGCTAGCTAGGATAGGAGTGTATGCATTTGGTAAAGACTACCTTGGTGGTTGATGTTTGGAAACTAGCCGCTAGGATGAGAATTTATGCATTTGAGAAAGGAAGCGAGACTGTCTCCACTTTGTATTTGCACTAAATCTTGGATTTGGTAACTACTACCTCCCAGAGGTGGTAGGGCAGCTGCTACTTTTCTAAATGCATAAATTCCCTCCTGCAATTGGTCAGTATTTTAAACTGATGCAACTCAACATGACAGATATTCCGGGTCAGGTTTGAGCTATGATTTTTGTTGGATGTCAGACCAATGAAGCCTGAACCAAATATTTTTAAGTAAAAAAAACTTATAAAATATAAATTATAACCTTATCCTGAACCTAACCCAGCTGAGAGCGCATGTATTAAGTAAAAAATTATTTCAAATAATACTAAAGTATAACCTTAACCTTAACATGGACCCAGCTACCTTTCATTTGGGCGGATTCAGGTGCACCCTGATGGGTCAGAGTACCTGACCAATTTACAACTCTACATCATCATCGATCGCTCAAAGATGTTGACATTAGGGCTGGTAAACGAGCAGAACAAACAGAACAGGGCATGTTTGGTCTCGCCTAATTTACCAGTGAATTGAGCCCGTGGCTGGGCTCGTGTTCATTTTTAGCCGAGCCGAGCTTGAGCTCAGCTCGTCCCTGCCGAACACAAGCTGGCTCATGTAAAAACATTCTATGTTATTTATACATGGAATATATATTTTTATATATTATACTTAATATATATATATATATATACTTTATATATTACACTTAATAGCTCATATTTTATGTATACATTTTTTTCATTCATCCTTCTCTTTATATATATATTATAAATTATTCTTGTTATATATTACACTTAAAATATATATTATACATAAAATTATATATTTTTATCTATACAAGCTCTCCTGAGCTGAGCCGAGCCAAGCCGAACACCCTGTGTATGGACTTGACTCGTTTAAGTTAAATGAGGTGCTCATGGCTCAGCTCGTCTGCTATACGAACCGATCATGAGCAAGTTCGTGACGATCTGAACTGAGCTGAGTCACTACCTGATCGAAGTTGACATGATCTTTTCATGCTTTCAATAAAAGAGAAAATTTTAGGGCTAAGGTCGGTATCTGAGTCATGAATACTCTTGGCCAAGGCTAAAGGGTCAGACATGGACTGGCTCGTGGCACTGGGCAATGGGTTTGAATCTGTATCCAGATCTGAGCTCTATAAGATGAAATTGAGCTGAATCAAAATCCAATTTGTGCATTATCATACTAGATCTGACAGAAGAAAATAACGGTTGAAAATGTGGTTTTTATATGTAAAAAGTTAAAAAATAAGATTTGGTCTGTATTTGAACGTACACAATTACTGATCCAAATTTGGTTACAAATCCCAAAAGACAAGTGTACCATGCCCTTGGCACAACCAACCTTGTTTACTTTTAAACCAGAGGGCACATTTGGGAGCCGGAAACATCTAAGAAAAGTGAACTGAAGTAAGAAAACCTTACGGTTTTTCCAACCTTTTCTAACGAGCAAAAATGTTTTGGAAAAGATACACTTTTTGATAGGGGGGTGGAGTCTTTCCTACCCCTCTCACGCCCCTCCTCTTTCGTTCGACCCTGTCCCTCTTCAATTTTTTATTTTCGACCTCTCTCTTATGTTTCTTATCCTCCCTATGCAGGCAGCAACCGTCTCTCTCTCTCTCTCTCTCTCTCTCTCTCTCTCTCTCTCTCTCTCTCTCTCTCTCTCTCTCTCTCTCTCTCTATATATATATATATATATATATATATATATATATATATATATATATATATATATATATATATATATATATATATATATGTCTGTCTCTTCGGCTACCACCCGCCACTGGGTTTCCAACCATGATACACTTCTGTTTTGACTTTTCTCTCCCTCTGTAGGTGTTTGCCTTTTAATCTCAAGGGTTTTCAGACATAACCCTCCAATTGATTTTTTTTGTCATTCTTGCTTTCCTCTTCTCTTTGTGTGCTTTAGTTCAGACATGAGGTATGGCCCTCTTTTTTTTTCAATACCCATTTGATTTTTTGCAAGAATGTTCTGTTTAGGTGCCAATGTTCTTCATATCTATGATTGGTTTTGTTGTTGGAACAATTTTCGGATCCATTGTATTAGTTTTGTTGATGTTGATTATGGGTTTCTCTTTGTACCCATCTTTTTTTTTTTGCTGAAATTTGTGGTTCAGTTCATCTTTGATTTGGGTAGTTTGATATTAGTTGTTGCTAGATTGAATCTTTGAACATGTGTTTTCCGTTTGAATTTTGTTATATTTCTCTTTCGTTATGAATTGAGGATGGTTGTGGATTTTTGGATGTGAGGTGCCTGCAAAAATCATTTTCTGCCACTGAATCGTTGGTTTCTAGTCAAGTGTAAATTCATTACCATTATTTATGGATGAAAGACCATTTTTTGCCACTGAATTATTTTCTTCTATTGTCTAGATATAAATTCATGCTTTTTATGGATGGAAGATTCATTTTCACTATTTGAACATTTTGCAAATTGCAATGATTCAATTATTTGCTTTCATATTGCTGTAATTTGTGATGGATGGGTGGTTGATTTTCACAATTTTGGATATTGCAACTTCTCAATGGGATTCAATTATTTTTTTGTGTAGTATAAAAAAAATGTTTCCATGAACAAGCAAACAAGGGAAAATGTTTCTCTTTCGTTTTCAGCTCCATTTTCTTGTGCTACACATACAAGGGAATTTTTTTTCCTATGAGAGTTTTTCTTGCTTCCAAACGTGCCCAGTCATGTCTATGTTATTCCCGAGCTTGATATATATCTCAAAAAGACAATATTATCTGAACTAGTCGTCATTTAAATCCATCATAAACATGAAAATCAAATGCAGGTCGGAAACATCAAACAAACATTAAGAACAAAAGGGAACAACTACAAAATGATAAGCCCCAAGGGGTTTGGCATAGTGGGAAGGAGCCTTGGCTACTAGACTGGTGGCCAGGGTTCCATTTCTATGGGTGTAAGCCCCTTGCTTATAAGAAGAGGCAATGGCATTATGTCCCTTGCACATGCCTAAGCAAGGTGACTCCCTGGGGGCAAGGGGTTCACCACTGGTTTACTTATTGCTGGCAGACTTAGCCAGAGCAACTAGGTTTGTTATCCCGGTGCTGGTTTCCTCATTCTTCATGAGAAAAAAAAAAACTACAAAATGATAATTCCATAAACTTTAACACGCATGGCGAGAACTTGTGTAAACAACTAGTAGGGAGAGGGTAAATAGCCAGCAAGACAAGGAAAAGATCAGGTGCAATCACATTGCACATTTTAAATGTACTGCTACAATTGATCACCCACCATGCATCTGCCAACAGGAGATGGTGGGTGATCACTGAGGCTGTATGGGAAAGATGGATGGTGCAAGGGTGTGGCAGCACATCAAATGTATGCAATGTGATTGCACCTGATCCAGCCTCAGCAGGTAGTGGGTTAAGTATACAAATGGTGAGCAAAGAAAAAGTTCTGCATTCAAATGACAAGCAGAGAGAGAGAGAGAGAGAGAGAGAGAGAGAGAGGTTACTTCGATTCAAAGGAAAGCACAGTCTTCAGAATTTATTGTTACTTGAGAGACTTCTATGTATGGACTAGCATCGAAAACTTTGGTTTTGGATCACACTATTATCCAATCCATCCTTTATATTGACCCATGACCGGGATGCGTACATATCAAGATACTCCCAACCCGACTGACTCCAGGCTTACAACATGGCACCACTCCAACCATTTTTTCTAGTCAAAGAAAAACCATTTTTTCGGCTTTTTAATTACTATTTGTGGCAGTTTTTTTTTTACTGTCCATGGCTGAAAAATGGTTGAGAAGGTGCTGGCCGGTGAGTACATACCATCTCGCTTGTTTTCTGGCTAATGGGTGTTGGAAAAATGTGGAATTAAAATTGTGTTTTGTCATCAAATTGAAAAAAAAATGTCACCAAAACTTGGATTTTCTATGTTTTATGGTTGTCATCCACACGCTCTTTTGACTAAAAAAACACTTGTTTGGGAGTCAAAACCAGTTCCTTGAATTTGGGACGTTTCAAGTTCGAATCCCAATGGTATCATTGTATAATTGGTAAAATGCTGAAACCATATGAAAATCAAAAGGAGCTCCCAAACTGCTTGTGGTATTGTCAACTTCAAAACATATAGAAACCCTATTTCCATCCTGGTACAAGTCTCCCAAACATAGCCTTAGTCTCTATTTGGGAGCCTCAACTCATAGTTGTGTTTGGTTTCCCTAGTGCCCTCATTGCTTTCGCTTGTTTGAGAGCAATGGTGTTGCCAAAACACTCTAATTAGGCATGGAGTTGGCAACCTCAACGTCCTTGTTTGAAAACTAAGCGTCAGAGGTAGTCGGAGTGAGAAGCGGGGAATACCCAATGCCAAAGTTATTTGGGATGAGTGCAGTTTTAGGAAATGATGAAACTGGGGTGTAGTATTTGGTAACTACCACAATCAGTTTCACTTCCCACCTAGATTAGGTGGTAGTTACGAAATACCACACCAATTTTCACACCGTGACTGCTATGACGACCTTCCCAATGCTCTTTCAGTTTTAATTTCATCTTTTAAGGTGAAAGTCATAAATCCCCAGCAGAACTGTTACACACTTATCCCAAACAATCATGTGGATTTGCTAAAACCACAAATTTTGTGGATTCCATAACTGCATCCTTTGCTACCACAGCCGGGCGGTTTCCAATCAGGGCTTACATTTCAACATCATTTTATATGAGAAAGTTTTTGACAAGTCCAACGTCAGCACTGCATTTTGGCCAATCATATTTTTGCAACGCATGTTCCCATCTCAATGCAAGGCTCCCAAACATAGTCTTAATAGTTATCTCACTCACAAGAATTTTCATTATCCAAACACAATAATGGAAATATATGACAATTGCCTTTTATTGACCTTTTTAAGTAGGGATGGCAGTGGGGCGGGGCGGGGTGGGGGACAAGGTCTCCACCCCCGCCCTGCCTCAAGATTAGAACCTCCATCCCCAGCGGGGATGGATTTTAACCTCCACCCCCGCCTTCATCCCCGTTTCATGTCCTCCATCCCCGGTTCAAATGGGGATGAGGCGGGGCGGGGAAAAGTGTACGTCCATCGCCGCCTCCATCCCCGAACGAGGATGAATTTTAATCTTCATCCCCGCCTCCATCCCCATTTCATACCCTTCATCCCTGGTCCAAACGGGGCGAGGCAGGGCCTCGCTTTCCCCCGGTCCACTGCCATCCCTATTTTTAAGACAGGGAGCCAGGGACCCCTAGCCAAAGCAAAGCTCTACCTAGAGCTGGTTGAGCCAACTATGACACGAACAACTTCGCTTAGTAATGATCTGTTTCTAGGCTAGCCATGACAGAGGGACACTCTAACGTACTCCCGAATCATGTCCCATTATATAACATAAATTACGCAAAATGGCGTGTTGTGACTCCTTGTGACAGTTCTCTAGAATCGAACGCCTCTATTTACTTGGAGGTGATGATGATATTCTTCCTTCCGATTTAAGCCGCCACCATCATCTGCAAACTCATTTTTCTTCTTCTCTTTTGTTGTTCAGGTTTGTGTCTTTTGCCCTCCCCAACTGTTCGCCTCTCACTATTTCGTCACATTTGTTCTTCTATGGGTATTGTTTTTTCTAGGCTCTTTGCCTCCCTCTTCGGCAACAGGGAGGCCAGGATCCCTGTTTTGGGTCTTGACAATGCCGGGAAGACGACGATCCTCTGTACCAATTCGATCTTTCTAGTGTTTTGATTGGTTCGTTTCTTCTTGATGGTTGTTCTGGTTGTGATTATTTGTGGCGGATTGTGACTTTGGTTTCTTTCTGTTCAGATTGGTTGCAGATGGGAGAAGTGATGTCCACCATTCCAAGTAAAGCTCTGTTTTTGCTATTCTTGTTTGGTTTTCTGAGAAGTGGGCATCTGTTGTTGGCGTATATCGCAAAACCGAATCAGAGTTGGTAATTGCATACCTGTAGATGCCATTAAAACAACGTAGGGGTGTTCGGCCTTTTCCTCAGTCGGGTCGACGCCCACGATGAGCCCCGACATGTGGTCGACGGTCAGCAGGACCATGAACCCAGTAAATACTAGAATGTGGGCACTAAATAAGGCTAAGGGGCTGCTTGCACTCATCATACGTACAGTCCCCCTCTCCCTTTTATAAGGAGAGCAGTGGGCAGTTAAGTGAATGTCCACATTCACCGAACCTCCACTCACTTAAAGTTATTAACTCCCCACTATTAGCCACTACCACTAGCCCACTATTTGTAGTGTCAAACCGGGTCTCATATGGGTTGAAGCCAAATCTGAAATGTCCAACATTCTCCCACTTGACTCATTGACACTAAAAGTGTACTAAATCAAAATTTCTACTGTTATCTTGATTTAATGGGTTCACATGCTATCATGTATCACAAGAATAAATCATGAGTCATGAAGATGAACACCTCTTTATGAAATGTCATATTTTCATGTACTATAATACAATTCATTATCAATGCTTTATCATGTTAAGATTACATTTATGAATAGGTTGGTCTCTAACTCATTCTATTGGTCATTTAATATTGTTATTCTGATATTCTCTAACCAAATGAGAGATCCTTTATGCAAAATCAACAATATACAAATTCATAGAGAAACAATTCATTTTCACAAATGTAACTGGTGTACCTGAAGCTATCCTTATAGTGGGATCGCCTTTTTGATTAAGAGCCCCAATTTTTCAATGTAAAAATGATAACAAATATTATTTTACAGGTATGGCCGGCTGGGTCTAGTTCATGTAGTTCTTATCAGGTAGAGTATGGTTTCTCTTGTGATGGGTCCAATGAGACCTGGGTCTCTACCCGATACCATACCCGAAAATCAGGGCCAGGTCTCACCCAGGTCCGATCCAAACCCGACCCATTGACACCCCTACTTTTACCCCTTAGTGAGTGACTAAGGGGAGAGGACCAAGGAGATGGCTGTCCTCATATTGCTACTTTTTACCCCGTAATGTGTGGCTACTATATCTCCCCAACTTTTGAAAGTCACACGGGACATGCGTTGGAGATCACATGGGCATCAGATGACTGCTTTTTCAGCTTCACACACTACATGGATCTATGGTTTCTTTTCTTTTTCTTGGGGAAAAATATAAAAGTTCTCTTAAGAAATTATGTGAAAAGACAAAGAGGTTTCATCATATCAGCATGGAGAAGAGATACGTGTAAGAGAAAGAAATGGATAATCAAACTTTTAACATTAGATCTATTGGTTGGGATGCACACTAACCCACTTGGAGCGGAGCCTAGGCTGTTCAAACTCGGTTCATTCAGAAACAACTATTTTTCAAGCTTGGCTTGAGCTCAGAGCCTATCTGGAACACCCTTATCCAGATTCGGCTCAGTTCATTTACTTGTGTATAAGCCGAGTTTAAACAAGTCAAGCTCAAGCTAGCTCAGTTCATTGTGCACCCCCTACTTCCTGGCACAAAAGTATCACCATGTACAACAGTTGGATTTCATGAACCTGAGCATCCATGATTATTAAACTTGACATACCTTGGCTACTCGTACCAGTGAATACCAAAACATCTCATTGTCATCATCAAAAGGTTGTATCTTGCTGTATGTGCATCCCTGACCCAGATCCAGATCCAATGAGCAGGTACAAGTGCTCACAGATTCCACCTCAGAGATGCTTGATCCATTATCGTAGGTGTCGTTTTCTTATATGATGCTCTAATCCTCATGATATGAGTTGAATTGGGTATGGTTAGTGTCATATCCTCATTATCTCGATCCAAATGACAAATTTGGGAAAAAGAAGGAAGAGATGAATTAATCTTGCCTGATCGACATCTCTTACACGAGGTGGAGTATTAACCAGTGTCACAAACATCGCTGAGATTGCGAAAAATCTAAAGATACCAAGGAAAAGCCTGATTTTTATTTTGCCTATTTCCAATATATTGCAGTTTTTATGGTGATACTTATCATGACTTTTCAATGCTTTTTTTAAGTTATTATATGTTGTATCATCTCTCTTATATTTCTATTAGCATTTTTTATATTTTAAATTATGAAGTATCAAGGTTTTTCTGATATTTTCACGAGAAAAACAAAAAATTTCAGTTTACCGCAACATTTTTCTCGTCGCCTTGAAAATCCCAAGAACTAGACTATATATGTTTTTACCCATGTCAATAATTCTTTTTTTTTTCCTGTAATAAACATGTAGGTGTCAACGGGTCGGGTTTGGTTCGGACCCAGGTGAAACTAGACCTGGCCCTGATTTTCGGGTATGGTATCGGGTCTGGACCCAGTCTAATTGGACCCATCATAAGAGAAACCATACCCAGACCCAATAACAACTACATGAACCAGGCCCAGTAAAATACTATTTCTTAATCATTTTTACATTGAAAATTGCGGGTCTTAATCAAAACTCAGGTCCGGTATAAAATTTCTCAAACTATACCCAGATCCATGTATTGATTGGGCCTTCGGGTCCAAACCCGGGTCTTAATCAGGTCTTCTTATTTATCACCATACTTGGACCCTATAGGGTTTGGTGCAGGTCGGGTCCAGGTAAAACCGACCTGTTGACACCCCTAGGTAGCAGTTGGTTAGGGATCTTAATTAGAAATATTTTAGTTCGATTCCATTTTGGTGGTGAGTCTCTGGTGACATGATCTGACACGCTAGAACATGTGGGTATAGACACATACACATACAAATATTATTTTAATATTTTAAAATTTTATTTTAATAAAAATAATTTTTTAACTAAAATATAAAAAAAATACTTTTTATTAATTAAAATTAAAAAAAAAATTGTCCACATGTCCTATTTTCAAAAAAAGTTTGAACTTGAGACTAGAACCCAGGTCATGAATCCTCGTGTCTGGGTGTCTTTGTGACATAGATGGCACCACATAGTGACAAAAGTTAAAAACGACAAAAATCTCGAGAGTCAAAAACTTGGGAGATTTTGAATTTTTTTACAAATCTTGCATTTTTTCTAGCAAAATCTGGGCAATAAAAAATAAATTTAAAATTATAAAAAAATAATTTTTATAAGAAAATATAAATAAAACACATTTAAAAATGAAAATCTCGTGATGAATATCCGCTACAACGGTAAATATCGTGACATTTGTCACAGTTTGAAAATCTCACAAGAAATTACCCTTTTAAACTTTAAGGAATTTCTCGTGATATTATCGCAAGAAATTTTATAAATCTCACGATATTATCACGAGATTTTTTATAAATCTCACGATATTTGTTACAGAGTGGCACCATCATCAAGAAGCCACTCAAAGATCCAACTCCTACGCAACTTGAAATTTGAATGGTGATGATCAGGACCGTCCATCTTAAAGATGAAAAGTACTGGATCAATAGATACCTTGGTTGAAAGCAGGTGTTTGCTCTTTCCATGCGGGTTAGAAATCTTCATTCCTCACATCAGATGGCCATTATTACATATACAACTAGAGAAAGGCTGGTGAGGCCCAAAAAGCTATATAGCCCCCATGTGAATTGCCTGCCTCTAAGCTGCTTTTGATGGACATGATAAAGGCAAAGTGGGGTCAGGTCTCCTTGATTCGCAACATATGAACCCCTCCACTTGCTCCATATTTAAAAGATTGTATCATGTACAGCTCTGTCACAAGGACACGAGACATGGGACACGCTATTTTTTGTGTAATTTTTCATTAAGAATTTGTATTTATCGGGACACGTGAGACACGAGTCACGGGGTATGTTGGAGTGTCCCAGTAACGTGGATGTGCAGCATGACCAAGTTCATGAAAGCTAATAAACCTTAGCTAATGTCAAAATAATTGGAGTTCACCTGCAAGGGCTCACCTCATCTGGCAGGGGCAACTTGTGAATATCACTAATTAAGTTGACCGGGCATCACAAGTTCGAAACCCACGGGTGTCAACCCTTGCTGCAAGGCAAGGTTGAAGCTGGGTGTACTCCGCAGTGGGCAGGGTGCCTCAAGGGTTTTAACAGCTAGAGGCCACCCAATGTGCTGTCGGTGCTGAGGGGGGGTTTCCCTTGAATTATCCAAAACAAAACAAAAAATTGGAATTCATGAACTACCTTAATCCATAGTGACAAACGATAAAAACGGCAAAATCTCATTTTTCAAAAACTCACGAGAACTTGAAAAAAAATCATAAATCTCGCATTTTTTTGGCAAAATCTTGGCAATAAAAAATAAATTAAAAATATATAAATTATTTTTATAAGAAAATATTAATAAAAATTATATAAAAATAAAAAAAACATGTTTTTTCATTATAAATGGACGTTTAAAACATAAATATCGTGTTTAATTCATAGTATTTATTTTTTTCATAAATCTTGCGATATTTTTAAAATCTTGCGAGAAATTGTCGTTTTAAACTTTCAGGCAATTTCTCGAGATATTATAGAGAGGTTTCCATAAATCCCGTGATATTTGTCACTATGCCTTGATCCCATATTATAAAAGTTTACTGTGCATACTCTACATTGTCGATTAATCTTCATAGGGTTCAGCTTTAGTCACACGTCGCCAACATTTTGAAGAAAACATCCTGAATGGATCGTAATATTTTCGATGTCCAAGATCCACCAAATCCTGAATTTAGGAAGAGTGAATATCTAGAAAGTTCCTGATTTTGGTGAGATTGAACAGACCCCTGGGCGCTGGAAAATCCAGATATTCTTTCATTCTTGACATTCGTGTTAACATCAAATCTTAAAAAACTTGAAGTCTGTTGATTTTCATACTTAGAGAGTTCTTGGATCCCTAGTGGGCAGTCACATTCTCAGCAACAGCAACAGCAACATCCACAAGTCCATTCTTGTGCCTTCAAAGTCTCATTCCACCCGTAATAATTGGGCTAAAATCTTCTGTTAATTTGTAATAAAGCCATAAATCAATCCATGTGGTTCCCAATGTTGGGCATGCATTAGCATGTGACATGCTAGATCTGGAAGTTAACCCTATGAATTATTTTCTAACGATGATCACCTACATGCTCATATGTGCATCTAAACATGATTGAATACTCCTAATATAATTTTATCAGACATGTAGAAACATGTCTTTACAAAGAGAACTGGCATGATGATGAATGAATGCGACTAATGGCTTTATCTTGAGAGAGAGAGAGAGAGAGAGAGAGAGAGAGAGAGAGAGAGAGAGTATATGGTGAATTGTAGGGGTGGCAATCGGGTCGACTCGGCGGGTTGATGGGTCAGCATATCTCAACCCGAACCCGACCCGTTTATTAAATGGGTCGGCTGTGGCAAACACGAACCCGACCCATTTATTAAACGGGTAACCCGACACAACCCGCCAACCCATTTAATAAACGGGTTGTGTCAGGTAAACAGGTTGGTGGGTTAGCGGGCGGGTTGGCTGGTTGGCATACCCCTAACATGAACTCGACCCGTTTAATAAACGGGTTAGGCGGGTCGACCCGTTTATTAAACAGGCTCGTTTTTGCCAAACCCGAACCCGCCTAAGAGGCGGGTTGGTGGGTCGTGTCAGGTTTTGCCACCCCCTAGTGAATTGTACTGGATGATTCTTTGATCGTTGTCTTTTAATCACTTTAAACTTTTGTTGATACTCCTCCAAAAGTTAATTAACTTAAATTTCTGTCCTAATGACAAAAGTAGTTTTATGATCTTTCCTCGTATCTCAATCAAGTTGGTACATTATCAACTATAAAATTATGGGGAAACAAACCAAAGCCATCAGTACCGTACAATAGGGGTCCGTGGTCATCAAAGATTTTCCCTATCTAGACATGGTTGGCTTGGCGTATCCTATTCTTGGTATTTAATTAAGATTATATATCCAACGATTTTACATCCTTTTGTGGTAACTTTTACTTCATCTTAGGGGCATATGTGATTTGTCACCTGACACATGACAACCACAATTCAAAACTCATAGACGGCATCTAATGCAAATCCATTGTTAAAATTCACAAAAAATTACGATACTATCTACCAACTTATGATGTGCTTTACTTTAATCTATGATCTAAGGGAAAAATCAAAGAAATTAAATGAAAATACTCTAGAATTCATTCATCCATCTCTCAGAAGTAACTCTCTACAATAAGTATTTATAGCAGGAAACAAAAACCTTAATTGTAACACGGATCTGAGATAGATCCGAAAGTTAACTATAATCCTAAATCCAATTCACTATCAAACATTTAATTAAATATTATTAAAAAACTAAAAAGATCAAAAGGATCCACATAGATCCCGAACCCAAACATATATTGCTTCCACCCTGAATCAAAACTATTGGGGTTAGAACCTAGTATCGCCTACTCTTTATCTCATAATTACCTAAGTTAGTGAGTTTTATTAAACCATTCAAAAGTTTAGTCTCACGTTCAAGAGTTGATGGAACTTCACATGATTTAAATAGTTTAGAGTTGCTTTTATGGGTAAGACTGATCAATTGAACTTTGAATTTTGGATTTTGACTTGGCTTTAGGTTTGGGTTTGGGTTTTGGTTCGGTTCGGCTTAGCTCGGTTTCATTATGGTCATTCTTGGACTTTGACCATTTTTTTTGTTCTTAGGATAATTTCATCCCCACGATCAAATTGACCCTCTTTTGCTTTGGATCGACCCTTTAAGAGTCTTGACCAACCGTTTGGACCTAAAACCCAATCAACCCCGCCCATTAGAGCCATCCTTGACCTGGTCCAACGGGCAAGCTTACAATAAGAGATATGATCGTGCTGGCTCAACTTGTTGTGCTTACGATCGTCTTCCCAACATTGTAAACCCACCCACGACACACCCCTTGCCCAGGGAGTCACCCGACTTCAACTAAGCAAGGGATTATCCCTTGTCATCGTTAATGTAAGGGGCTTGATACTCATGGAAATGAAACCCTAACCACCAATCTAGTGGCCAAGGCCTTCTCCACTGTACCAAAACCACTTGGGGCCACACAACGAATGATGCTACACCATCCCATGCATACATGCTACTGTGTTTTCATGAGCACGTTCTTGCACACGCTTGTGTTAAGTTATCAAGTCGTTCACACTCAAAACTGTTAGGCACTGTTTGGGAGCCTATCATCGGAGCAGTTGGGATGTAAAGAAAGATAGTTATATGACATGGCACTGAATATGGATAATTGGATGACGTTTGGGAGGAGTTGGAGGGAGGCGAGATTTTCAACTGAGAATCAACCGACTTCAACTCCAAAATACCCATTTGAACTCTTCTTAAAAAAATGAGGTATTTGCAACTCCTTTAACCACAGAGATTCCAGTGGGTTCCTAAATTTCTGGTGCTCAAAATTTTTTATCCCATTTACCTTAGTAAATCTTATATTCGCCTATTTTACCTCAATAAACAAAATGATTTTACCTCAGTAAATCTTACATTTTTATGTTATAAATATTATATATATATATATATATATATATATATATATGTGTGTGTGTGTGTGTGTGAATTACTAGAATATGAGAACCAAAATATGAGAACTAAAAATATAAGCATTTTCAACACTTTTTTTCAAATCCAATCATGTAGATGTGCTTGGCATGATGAATTTGCTAGGAATCAACCATTGGATCATGTATTTTTGATGAAAAAATATGATCTTTGAATGCTTGAATATTTATAAAGAATATGAGCCATTGACTTTAAGCCTTAAAAAAATCTCAATTATGCAATCAAAATTGGATGATTTAAGGGCGTATTTTAATAAAACCATGCATCGGGCCAAGTAACTAGTGTAAAAGAACGTGTGTGTGTGTATAAGAAAGTAGACACAAGAATATACACGTGAACACTGAAACAAGCTTGTGGTGGCCTGAAGTGTGTAAACCAAGGACTAAGATCATATAGCACAATTTACTATAAATATCGAGAAGTAGTTACAAAGATATGTGCATAAACACCAAAGTAAGTTTGTGATGACTTAGAGGGTGTGAACCAAGGACTACGACCTGATATCAAATTGTCTCTACGAAATTCTTTCATTTTGTCAAATGAATGTGATATGACTCCCTAAATGTTTTGAGCATATATCCTTGAGAATACATGCGTCCTAAATATAATTGGCTCTAAGAAATTCTTTTATTTTATATTTCAAGTCAATACGATGAAATTAGGTAAAAATTGCAAATCTTACATGACTTGTAACTTTTATTGCACTATGCATACTAAGGTCAGGATCAGATGCCATCACATGGCACACTTTGAGTGTGCCTCTACACCTGACTGCCCAAACAGATGATCCTAGCTCTCCCAACCAATTGCTTTGTCCTAGGATTAGGGATGGCAGTGGATTGGGGCAGGGCGGGGGACAAGGTCTCCACCCCTGCCCCGTCTCTAAAATTTAACCTTCATTGCCCCGGTCCACCCCCATGGCAGGGGAGACTTTGGACCTCCACCTCTGCTCCATCTCAAAATATTAATCTTCATCCTCGTCCCCACCCCCTGCCTCATCTCCGCTCTATCCCCGCCTTGTTCCCCGCCCCGTCCCGTCCCCGTTTTCTTAAAAAGAATTTAAGTTGTAATTATGTTTGGTTGGTTTCTTCCCAGATTTCTAATAAACTACACGATATATCAAGCCATTCAAGTACAAAATTTGGAAAAGGTACCTTCTAACTAAAGATCCCAGCAAAACCATATTGCAACACAAGAGATACTTAAAACCACAAATTATTTTAGTTAGAGAAAGATTCTACCAAATTTAAATAAGCTTTTGGCCGGTCCAATCTGTTGAACCATTTTGTTTGGAGTCAATTCCATCTTTTTTTGGCCATTTCATCAAACAGTTGGCATGCAACTTCCCTTCCTCAGAAGTCCCACAAAGATAAATGGCAACATTCAAAGAAACAACTCTCAACAAATTTCATCCCATCCATCAATGACGACAGCAGGCCATACAATATTTCTTTTAATCACAAATTTCAGTCCATTCATCCATGTTGATTTCAAGTATTAAGATGGCCAGAAAAAATAGAAATTTCATAATGTTGAAGAAATGTTAGATAATCTAATATATAAAACTAATTCAGAAGAGAAAGTTAACATGTGATAATGAGGAAAACAATTCTGTAAATAGGTTATGTAAAATGGGAGGATCACACAAGCTGGATAGTTTGAAGAGCTTTTGCAACACAACATAGGATTTGAGCTGTTAATAGGTGCTCACAACCAAGCTCTTGAAACAATTTTGACTGTAGAAAGTTCAAATAGACTGATACAAAAGAAAAGCATGACAGAAACTGATGAAGAAAATCCCGAACCAAAGCTCGGACCAAGGACTGGTCTTCAAAATAGGAGCACTGCTTCTTGATTTCGATCATGGCCTTCTCTGCAAAGGAATCAACCTGTTCCTCATTCAAAAGAGCAAAAGAAAATATCAACTTATGATTTGTTTCCCTCATTCAAACAGAGCAAAAAAAACCCTTAACTGTATCTCTCTCCTTTGGACGACAACAGGTAGGTATTTTGTAATTTTATTTTTTGATTTAGGGTATTTTAGTAATATGAGGCGGGGTGAGGATAAGGCGGGGATGGGCAGGGGAAAGTATTGGTCCATCCCTACCTCCATCCTCGCACGGGGATGAATTTTAACCTTCATCCCTGCCTCCATCCTCGTTTCATTCCCTCCATCCCCCGTCCAAACGGGGCGGGGCCCGCCTGTCAACTGCCATCCCCACCTAGGATCAGATGTCATCACATGGCACACTTTGAGTGCACCTTGCTGCCCTCCATCTTTGGCTGACAGTATGCCAATTGTGGGGCTCAAAAACAAATGGAGAGTATCAACTTTGCTTGGTGGATTCTTAAGAGGCTCACTATCTGGCCGACGTGTTCTGAGTTCGAACTTTACCAACGAGTTACCCCAACTCCTTTGTCGCAGAAAGAATTGCGTGTGTGGAGAGAGAGAGTACTGAAAGCACTCCTAACTTCCTAAGGAAGTTTGGATGCCCCTCTCACTTATCTAGAATTTTTGGTATATCTTGTCGTACTGCACTAAACAAAAGCTAATATCCGACTTTCCCCTGGATAAGTTGGGTTTACACAGAAATTTTGTACAGTGAACATACTATCTAGTACAACACATTGTTTTTCATATTTTTTTCAGTTTTTTTTTTGCTAAACAGCAGTTCACAAGGTATTAAAACATCTTATTTTCAAGTCCTCAATCCTAAATGTAAATCTTAGCATACAAGTTACGATGAAGAGCATATTTCAGACCAGGTCCGTGTAAATATTTTTTTTTTTTTTTTAAATTTATAACCCAAAGAAACCACACTCAGCATTCAGACTTGATGGCACTGGCTCAGCCTGCCATAACAGCGTAAAACTCCGAGGCTGGGACCTCTACCCTCGAGACCTATGCTAGGCATTGGCTTGCACAGAAGAGTTAGGCCCATGAGAATCTAACCTTGACAGACCGTGTAGCAGACAATGCTCACATCACTACGCCAACCCCCCCTTGAGAAGATCCGTATAGCTTGCATTTGGATTTTCCAAGTCGATAGCACAAACAGTCGACCGACAAAATATATATCCTGATTAACCCAACGACGGGTACGATACAAAAATTCAGGCCGCCCAAAGGAGGTAGCAAAACAAAATAAATAAATAAATAAAGCATCGCCGACTCCCATCTTTGATCGACCAATAGACGTCCTTCCAAACGTGTCCTTCTTCCATACGATGGACGCCAAAATTTATGGGCCCCATCGTCTGGACTTTTGATTTTTACTTTCCGATTTTAATCATCGCAACAGGCCAAGCTCTTCGGTGGGGTCCCTGACGTATGGACAAGTGACAGCTGGGCTCGGCCGAAAACCCTAGAAGCCGGTTTAAATCTCCACGTGGCATACGCACAGTCGCCAGTTCCCCCACGGGATAGATAACGCAGACGATGCCCCCTCCTGACTCTCACAGAGAACCCAGAACGAAGGAGAGAGAGAGATGAAGAAGGACGAGAGTAGACGCGGAGGGTTCACCGGGGAGGGAGGCGAGGCCGGGTGGAGCATGACGGCGAGGGCGTGCGACTCGTGCAAGGCTTCGCCGGCGCTGCTCTTTTGTAGGGCCGACTCGGCCTTCCTCTGCCTCGGCTGCGACGGCAAGGTCCACGGGGCGAACCGGCTGGCGTCCCGCCACGAGCGAATCCGGATGTGCGAGGTCTGCGAGCAGGCCCCCGCCAGCGTCACCTGCAAGGCCGACGCGGCCGCGCTCTGCGTCGCCTGCGACAACGACATCCACTCGGCCAACCCGCTCGCCCGGCGCCACGAGCGGTTGCCGGTGGTGCCTTTCTATGAATCCGCCGCGGCGGCGAGCCTTCTCGTAGCAGCCGTCGACCCGGACAGCTTTCTGAAGGTAAATTGGGACGGAAACGACAGGGAGGTTGACGACGACGACAATCAGGAGGCCAACGCCCCGGCAGATGAGGCGGAAGTGGCCTCGTGGCTCCTTCCCAACCCTAAGATGTGCGAGCTCAAATCCGGCGAGTATTTCTTATCGGAAGTCGATCCTTACCTCGATCTGGACTACGCCTCGTCCATGGACCACCGTTTCCAAGAGAAAAACGGCTCGGATGTCGTCGTCCCCGTCCAGAACAAATCCTTGCCCCCGGCACCTTTTCCGGCTACCGTTGGCAGGTCCGATCTGTGTCTGGAGAACGATTTATGCCTGTCGAAGGGCGGATTCAGCTACACCACGGCCTCGCTAAGCCGTAGCGTAAGTTTTCCCCTTCATTCTTCGTCTATTTCTCGATCCGAGCATTTCCTGAAATCTTAAGCTAGTTTCCGCCCTAATCTTCAAGGATTTTGCGTCTCTTGGTAAACAGTAGAAATATGGAAATTTTTAAGTTTCAATATGCAATATTGCAGAATCGGTGGAGAAATTTAAGGTTCATTTTTTTTTTCGATCGGTTTTTCAGGTCTCGACGTCATCTCTGGACGTCGGAGTGGTGCCGGACGGCAGCTCCCCAACGGATATCTCGAACCCGTACAGCGGGAGCGTGAAGTGCTCGGGAGAGATGGATACGTGGGCTCCCTACTCGGCCGGCCAGACGGCGCCTCACTATTCCCCGCTCGACAGGGAGGCTCGGGTCCTCAGATACAGGGAGAAGCGGAAGAACCGGAAGTTCGAGAAGACGATACGGTACGCGTCTCGGAAGGCTTACGCCGAGAAGAGGCCGCGGATCAAGGGAAGGTTTGCGAAGAGGACGGAGGTGGAGGTCGACCGGATCTACTCCGACTCCGGCTACGGTGTCGTCCCGTTCTTTTGATGAAAAGAAAAAGAGAGAAAACAAGAAAAAAAATGTCCTGAATTTGAGTTTTTCTCTTTTAGTCCTCTCTCTGACCCCTTTTTTCTGTACATCTGTTGTTTTTCCTTTCGCTGTTCGAGTGTGTGTAAATTTTATGTAAGCTGTTGAGCTAACTTCATTTTGCAGGTCAATCCCTTCTCTCTCTTCGTTTTTGCATTTGAATCTGTTTTTCCCTCTGCAATTGGCTCGTCTCCACCATCTCTGGTGAAATTTTTGGAATTCGAGAATTTCTGAAAGCCTCTTTCAAATATTACTTTTTTTCCCTCTTTCCGGGTTTAGGTTTTAGACAAGAAACAACCTTTTTCAATTACCAAAACCAAAGCCCCCTCGCCTAGTGGGGTGGGGCCTTGGCGATTTGTATACAAGTCACTTCTCTGTGCAAGCCAATGCCCAGCATAGGCCCCTGGGGCAAGGTCCTAACCTCGAAGTTTTACGCACCCGGCACTACCATCCTAGATGTAGGAGGCTGAGTCAGCGCGATCAGGTCTTGGTGCCAAGTGCGATTTCTTCCGGTTATAAATTCAAAAAAAAAAAAAAATACCAAAACCAAAGTACTGGCAACGGCTTCGTGAAAATGACGGAGATTAACCCTTGACTTCATGTGGCTTTCTCTAACCAAGATGCCTTCCCCCAAGGAGTTTCTCATTCTTCATTTGCGGCGTCTATCAAACAAACTTCATTTGCCTCTCAACGCCAACTTATCCAGATAAAAATAAAATATTCTATCATTAAGTATAACTTGTAGTTATGGTGTATTTTATTATTCAAAAAAAAAAAAAAAACAGATCATATGTGCAAGTTTTATGGGTTACAATTTTTAAACAAAGATTGATGTCTTGTCAAGAAAGCAAAAGCTTTTCTTTATTTTAATCGAGATTCTCCTAATCTCTTTTTTAATGAAGTGGTTTCCCGATGTGGAAGCAGGTTTTTTGAGAAGCTCCACTACCGCTAACCATCATCTCAAAATGTCAAGACAGAGATGGTTGTTTGCATGCCCACCATGCAGGGACGCTGCTGCATATTTAATGTGAAGTCTAATTTGAAAGGCCAGCTGGGGTTAGTCCGACCCGTACCAGTTATACAATTATACCATTGAGTTTTGAACCAGCAACCTCCCAACTCAAGGTGACGTGCACTAGCTGCTCCTACCTGACAAGCTGGGATTAGTCTTTTGATTTTTTTTCTCCAGCGTTCACATCCACCTGCTTTTTTTATTTTTTCATAATTACAAAGGACCTCATTACTCTTAAAAGAACACCACCAATAGATAGATCTCTCCCACCTCTCACTTATCTTCATCTGCATTATTGATCGTGTATATTGAAAGTTGTTGCAAACGCCAAAAAAAAACTAGTCTGAGACGTGTGCTGACAGTGGGTGGATAAGCTCAAGGCTCGGTCAGGGACAGAAGATGGCCTGTCATTTTCAGAATTGCCCATTGGCAATTGTCCATCATAAATGAGCAGTCCTTTGTGAATTTCGTATAACTTCAAGGTGGGTTTATGGAAAATATGATGCTAGTTTTGACTCTTCTGTCTGAATGCTCTAGCCTATAGGCTTCCACCGTGCAGTCACGGGTATTTTGAGACCAAGAGAAGTGTGAAATTACAAGAAACTTTTATCAATTTCTCAAAAGTACATGAACAGATTCTAGGCCGTTCAACAGTATTGGGAGTGACGAACATGGTGAGGCTCGTAATGTCATTTAATTCTCATATTTGGTATTTCTTAGAACCCTCATAATTAAATCTCGTTAATGATTTCTGCCACCAATTTATTTCTAACCCAAATACACTCACAACTACAAAGTGAGTTATTAAGTCTTTATAGGATGACCGTATCCTATAAAAATACTCAAAAAAGTAAAGGGAACATACCACTTAAGAATGTGGGATCCGCTGTCCTGTCACACAAAATTCAATTATTACTAAATTAATTGATCAATTTTCTGATGCAGACTCACTTTTTACTTGTTATTTCATGAAGGAAATGATATTTTTTGTAATTTCTGATATAGTCCCAAACCAACATTGAGTTATTCTCCCTCGCACACACCTGTAAAAAAAACTGTTTTAAAGTATTCTAAAATTCTTATTTTTATCTTTATTCATCAAAAATATATGATTGTGCTTTGTCCATGTTGTTACCTTCCACCCACCCACCATTAAATATTGGGAACCTATGAATAACCAAAAGGGATCATACTTCTAGCCCGGGTTAGAAATAGATCTTAATCATATTTTTAGTTTTGGATGGTATATATATGAATTTGTGATTATATCCAAGATAAATATATTCCACAAAATCTTTTAAAATTATTGAACTCAAGCTAATTAATTGAGGATAAATTAAAAGGGTAATTTTTTTTTTTGGTAATTTACAATATTTAATGAGCTAAAACAGCTCCTTATTCAACTATCGTCGGAAAAAACTCGGATTTACCAAGAATTTAATAAAAGATTATGCCCGATATGTAATTTTAGATAAAAATAGGTCAGTATCAAGAAATTACCCAAAATAATAATTGAGGACGTCCCGTCTTCCACGGTACGTCCTAACTTTTAGGGTTTTGCTTATCTCATTGAAGACAAAAAGGTTTTCCCAAAACGACAGAGGCTTCCTTACACTTTACAGTTTCATTCCTTTGTCTCCATTGAAAAAAGATAAAAATTGCACACTTTTCTTTCTTTTTTTAGGGGTCAGGGCCGCAGACCCCTACTGATTGCACACTTTTCTAACAGTGCACCCCAACCCACTTTTTCCACTTCTACTTTAATTCCTGCCAATAAAAGTCTGCAAGTAAAGAGGTATACACTCTTTGCCCCTGCGGCATACGCTACGCATTGGCTTGTGCAGAAGGGCGACGTACATGAGAATCGAACCTTGACTGCCCGTCTATCAGCTAAGTAAGCAGGTTATATGTCTCCCCCTCAACGGGGCTGGTACTGAGATCTCATGTTCGGGGTTTCAAATAGCGCCAGGTATAAGATTCAGACCGGCATGTATCTCGATGTCTGTCCGCATCATAATGCATCGTAATTTGGTGCCGCAGCAAAGACTTAAGTACCCTTTACTGCCATTCGCTTCCTCTTCCTCAAACGGACATAAATTACCCTCTTTCTAGAAAAACTGAATCGCTATGTCATTTGCAGAAATCCGATACGCTGCAAGCCTGAATTGGCTATTTTTAATAATTATAAAAAAAAAATCAAAGTTTATTGAACACAAGGCAAGTCCCATCATCTTTCATGCTACCTCTTGCAGGAAACCTAAGGGTGGAGAAGATCTTCAAGAACAAACTTCAATTTTGATGCTGAACAAACATCAAACACCACTCATGTACAGGTCAAGATATCATTTTCAGCTGTTACTTGAAACTATCCCTCTGTATCAACGGGTCGGGTTTGGTTGGGACTTAGGTGGAATCAGACTTAGGCCAGATTTTTTGGGTATGGTATCGGGTCTGGACTGGGGTCTAATCGAATCTACTATAAGAAAAATCAACTTGAACCCGATAAGAAGTGCATAAACCAACTCCGGACCATACCTGTTTGAACCATTTTTTTTTATCATTTTTACATTGAAAATTTACAGGTCTTAATCAGGATCCGAGTCTGATATAAAATTTTACAAACTATACCTAGGTCCATGTATTAATTGGACCTTGGGGTGGGTTCGGAACTAGGTCTTCTTGTTTATCACCATACCCGGACCCTATAGGGTTTGGTTCGGGTATGGGTAAAGCAGGCCTGTTGACACCCCTATATGCCTGGCACCACCCGGTAGGTCTGGCAAACGAAACAAGCTGCTCTATGTCACAACGTGAACAAGAGGATGTGTGACACGGATTTGATGCGCAAGTTAGAAACTTTTTTGAAAAGATAGAGCACAAAGACACGGAAGTTTTTAATTTTTAATCAATAAAATTTTATATTTTAATATTAAGAAACATTTTTTTAATTAAAATAATACTTGAAATCGTTAAAGATATTAAAATATTAGCCGTGTGTGTCAGTGTCCATGTGTTTGAGCGTATCGTGGGGGGCACACCACCAAAATGCCGTGTCCCTGTCACATAGGAGCTGCTCATGAGCTGGGCTCATGTGGCTCACCTAAGACTCGTTTGGACTTATAAAGCTAGTAGAACAGGAACAAGGGGTGTGATCAACTTGGCTCGATTCGAGTAGGCTCATTAGTATATGGCGCGTGTGTGTATAACACTTAAAAAACATGTTTTTTAGAAATTTAGAAAAAGCAAGCTTTTATATATATAACACTTAATAAAACAAACTTATTTTAGGAAAAGCCAGCATGTGATCAGCTCATAAAGCTGGCTCATTTGGGTAAATCAAAGTTAAGTTCATAGTGACAAAAGTAAAGAAAGGTAAAATCTCATAAGCCAAAAACTCACGAAAAACTATTTTTTTTTTGTAAATATCAGCAATAAAAAATAAATTAAAATATAAATATAAATGCATGGTTTTTATACGATAAATAGCCAATAAAAACATCTATATCATATTTAAAATGTGATATTTATATCTCTGACAAAAAATTAGCAAGAATTACTGTTTTTAACTTTTAGGTAATTTCTCGCGATATTTTCATATATCTCGGGAGATTTGTCACTATAGTTAAGTTAGTATTGTTTACTTATAATAAAAGGTTGAATTTAAGCATCATTATCCAATGCATGAGAGGGCGAGATGGGGTCAAAATAATGCAACTCAAAAAATATCACTTCTTTTTTCCCAAAAATTATGCTGAAGTAAATGGCATGTCACTAAACCCGAGTGGGTAGCGTTGTTGGAATGGGCCTAGACTGGTAGACGGGCAGTCCGGGTTCAATTCCTGCAGGCATTACTCCCCTTGCGTAAGCCGAAGCTAGTGCCTCCCTAGGGTCAAGTAAGGGTGTCAACGGGTCGGGTTTGGTTCGTTCCCAAGTGGAATCAGATTTGGACTCGATTTTTGGGTATTGTATCGGGTCTGCACCGGGGTCTAATCAGGTCCACTATAAGAGAAACCACACCCGGGCTCGATAAGAGCTACATGAACCAGACCCGGTCCATACCCGGTAAAATAATATTTCTTATCATTTTTACATTGCAAAAATTGCGGGTCTTAATCGAAGCTCTGGTCGGGCATGGGGCTGGTATAAATTTTCACAAACTATACTGGGATTCATGTATTAATTGGACCTTCAGGTGTCCGGACCCAGGTCTTAATCGGGTCTTCTTATTTATCAACATACCCCGACCCTACATGGCTTGGTCCGGCTAAACCCGACCCATTGACACCCCTAGGGTCAAGGGGTGCGCCCCGGTTTACACCCCCCTGGGTGGCTATATGAAAAAAAAATGGCATGTCACTATTTCTCTCTAATGTTTATTACATTCTTTAAGAAAAAAAAAACTTAGAAAAAAGGGCTGAACATTATTTTTTAAAATTCTTATTTGTCAAAAAAAGTATCAGGTTTAGGTACAGACTAATCCAACCACTAAAATGAGATATAGAATTTGCTGACTCATGCTGTAGATCAAGCCAATGTAGACAGAGAAATTGGATCTTGGAGATTAATGACTATTTTTTTTTTTTAAGGAAAGAGATTAATGACTAATTCACAAGAGAAAACTGGAAACAGTGGTGATTCCGCTTGGAATTATGGCAGCAATACTATATATTGGAAAGTGTTGGGAAAGTTTCAAAATCAACTTCTTTTTATATTGGAAAAAGTTCATTATCACATTCATTTTATAAGTTGTTTTCTTTTATTCATTTTCCTCTGAAATTCCTTTGAAAACTGTTTAGTCTCATATCTAAGAGGGGAGATGAAATTTTTTTTTTTTTGGGGGGGGGGGGTTAAATAGAGACCTTTTCTATTTACATATAGTTTGGCAACTTGTGTGTTTTAGGGTAATTTGCAGAACTGATGTGCTGCGTGTGTGCAAGGAAGGGTGTTTGGGCACTTTTGCAATCTTGCAGTGGTTTTCTGTCTTACATGAAAAAAAAAATGAAAAAAGGTCTCTAATTCGAGGCTATATATAAGATTTTTCCTTAAAAATCAAGCTAAAGATACGAATTATGGGATAGGAATTCATGACTTAATGTAATTCAAACCGGTACCTACCGGTTTATTAACTACATCTGTGTACGGAGCTCCAATTGTTTGGCAGGAGCAGTTAGCACAACGCACCTTGTGTTGGTACGTTGCAAGTTCGAATCGTATTAGTTGCAGGGGTCTGCCTAACTTCAGCTTTCTGTCTAAAAAAAAAAATAAAAACTACAACAGTGAATCCTGTACAAAAGAGTAGTCCTTCCACGACCTAGGCCATTAAATTTCTCGTGACATACGTAAGATTTTTATTTATTAATCTCATAGAGGTAAAGAGGGTCCTCCCTACCATTTTGACCCTAAAGAGGAACTTAAATAAATGATATATAAAATTATTGGTCAAGAAAGGATGGCTAGAACATGACAACGAATGTGGTCCAGTTGCCTTTCTATTTCTTTCACACGTGATATGTTATTTCTTTGTTTTGTCATCGTTTGATCAAGAAGGCAGCAGCATCTGATAGCGATTGCCTCAAAACTAGGGGTGGACATTAGGTCGGCTGTCCTCCTATGGCCTTTCAGTGCCCAATGAGAATCGGGATACCAGTGGATCAGGGTCAGGGCTTAGCCCGTCAGGCCCCAATTAATGGGCTCTGAGTCAGGTTGGCTCATGCTGGTTCAGTGTGTCCACTCTTATATGAAACTAGCATCTAATGGCTCTTTGATTAATTAAAGAAAGAGGGTATTTTTTTATGCAGGTCAGCTGACAGCCACCCATCTCAACATTTCTTGAGATGGAGACCACACGCCATCTCGAGAAATGCCAAGATGGGCGGCTGTCAGTGGCACTGCATCATGCAGCGCCGCTGCATATATATAATGTAAACACTTGGGTTGGGGGCCTTTGTGTGAAGCAGAAGAAGACCCCGCAGAAACCCTCCTGTTTCGGTGGCACCCAAACTTCCCCTTAAAGAAAATTTCAACTGTTCATGCCAAAGCTTGTTTTTATTGAAACCAAATATTGATGCACGTATAATGTATGACACTGTTTTAGGACGTAGATGCACGGACTTTTTTTTTTTGGCAAGCTGGGGTTAGGCAGACCCCTACCAGATTTCAATTACTATTGAATTGTAAGCACAAAAGTAATTCTATACATCCCCCTTTCAGGAAACCAGTATGGGGGTGATCCTTCCAGGATTTATGGATCCCCCCACCTTTGCTATATTGGCTAGGAAGCGAGCTATTATATTTGTGTTGAATTTAGATTTCTGTATATGCAGTAATTCTAACAGATCTGTGCAAAAAAGGCCTCACTTATTGAGGAATACCTAATTCATTAACATCTACTTCCAGCAGCTTGTTTGTTCTTGCCACTATGTTTCTTCCATATCCGGATTCGATAATCAGTTTAGAATCAGGCTGAGAATTTCAGGCCAGCCACACCATTTGAAGAACCGAGATGGGTGAGGGATACTAACGCTGTGCCTTGAGGCATGTGACAGACGTGAAAGCAATCACAAACACACGTTTACGTGGTTCAGCCATTAGTGGCCTACATCCACGAAAGGAACCCTCGTTTATTCTCTTATATCTCAGCTGTATATTAAATGTAAGCTACAGGAACAGATTTTATAAAGAGGGGAAGAGGCCTGCAGAGGAAACGATAATTGTGCCAGCTAAGGGTTGTTGCGGAAATCAGGGATTGGAGAGAGAAACTCAATCCCTGAAGAAAGAATATCGAAGGGCCCCATAATGCACCAAATCTCAACACTCCCCCTCAAGTGGGGTGTATATGTCGAAGCATCCCCACTTGCTGATACAATATTGGAACTGAGCTGGGTTTGTTCCCTTCGTGAGAGCCTCTGCTAGTTGTTCGGAACCTTTGAGGAATGGTGTCTGAATTTATCCGCTGGTTACTTTTTCTCTGACGAAGTGGCGGTCAATTTCTATATGCTTAGTGATTTCGTGAAAGACGGGATTGGCGGCTATATGTATAGCAGCTTTGTTATCGCAGTATAGTTTCATCGGTTCCGGGTGATCCACTCCCATTTCTTGGAGTATACTCTTAATCTAGATCAATTCCCCGGTGGTGGATGCCATGGCGCGATATTCAGCCTCCGCACTCGACCTGCTGACGACATTTTGCTTCTTGCTTCTCCAAGCAACGATGTTGCCTACGACAAAGATACAGTACCCTGTGGTTGATCTTCTATCTTCTGAGTCTCCAGCCCAGTCGGCATCTGAGTATCCTTCTATCATTGTGTGACTGTTTCTTGTGAGCAGGATACCTTGTCTTAGCGCCTTCTTGATGTACCTTAATACTCTGTCTACGGCTTGCATGTGTAATACTTTGGGGTCGTGCATATACTTGCTTAGAGTGCTAACTCTGTAAGATATGTCAGAGCGAGTGATCGTGAGGTAGATGAGCTTCCCGATCAAATGACGATACTTGTCTTTGTTCATGGATGGCTCTTCTGCGCCATTGGTGATTCTGACGTTGGGATTAATGGGGGTGTTAGCAGGTTTTTATCCTAGTTTCCTTGTCTCGGTGAGAATGTCAATAGTGTACTTCCTTTGGGACAAAAACATCCCCCTTTTTTAATAAGCTACTTCTATTCCGAGAAAGTACCTTAGCTTACCAAGATCTTTGATGTCAAACACTTTGTTCAGGTAGTTCTTTAGATCTTGTATGAGGTCTGCGTTGTTTCCTGTTATGATGATGTCGTCCACGTAAACTAGAAGGAGGGTGGTGTCTTTACCTTTCCTTTTGATGAACAGGGAGTGGTCGGCTTGACTGCTTTGGAACCCTTTTTTTTTTAAGGCATAGCTAAGCTTGGCATACCAGGCTCTAGGAGATTGTTTTAGGCTGTATATGGCCTTCTTTAGCTTGCATACCAAGTTCGTATGTAGGCTAGGATATCCTGGAGGTTGCATGTAGATTCCTTCCTTTAGTTTGCCTTGAAGAAAGGCATTCTTTATGTCCAATTGGTGAAGCCTCCAGTCACGGTTGCATGCTGTTGAGAAAGGATGTGCACAGTGTTCATTTTTGCTACTGGTGCGAATGTTTCGTGATAGTCTATCCCTTGGGTTTGAGTGTACCCCTTAGCCACAAGTCTGGCCTTGTGTCTCTAGATATCACTGTTGCTCTTGTATTTGATTCTGTATGTCCATCTGCATCCAACCGCCTTGAGGTTCTTGGGGAGGTTGGTTATTTTCCATGTTTTGTTTCGCTTCAGGGCCTCTAATTCCTCCTCCATGGCTTGAACCCACTGTTTGTTCCTTTTGGCTTCTTCATATGTCTCTGGTTCTCTTTCTTTGCTAATTTTGCAAAGGTATGTCCTATATGCAGATCTCACTTTGTTGTAGTTGATTTGTTCACTGATGGGATAAGAGACGTGGGCCACATAGTCTTCAAACCTAGAAGGGGGATGAGAGATGCATTCTGACCTTCTCAACGTTACTATCTCTTGATTGCTTGTTTCAAGGATGGACTCTTCTAAGTGATTATTGGTCTCATTAATGGCAATGGAATCTGTGTTTCCTGGATAATGGTATGGTGGTAGTTGTCGTTGGTGGTCCAGATCTCCCCCTGATTGTCGATATTCTGCTTGGTACTGGAGAAATAGGGCATCTCTTCATTAAAGCTTACATCTCTAGATATGTAGAGATGCTTAGTGTCATAGTTGTAACACTTGTATCCCTTTTTTGAAGATGAATACCCTAGGAACAGGCATTTGGTGGCTCTTTTGCTCAATTTGTCCCTTTTGTGGGGAGAGATCCACACGTAGACAATACATCTGAACGTTCTTAGATGTTCAATGTTGATCTTTCTCCCTTTAAGCTTTTCGAGCGGTGATTGATTTTGTAGCCGTTTTCGAGGCAGCTGATTGATGAGGTAGCAAGCCGTGGCAATGGCATCACTCCAAAACTCCTTCAACACGTTTGTTTGAAACATAATCGCTCGGGTAACTTCGAGGAGGTGTCGTTTTTTCTTTCAGCAACTCTATTATGTTGAGGAGTGTCTACGCATGTGGTTTGATGGTCTATTCCTTTATCTCTGCAGAAATTCTCGAAGGCATAATTAGTGTATTTTGTCCCATTGTCAATCCGAATGGCCTTGAGCCTTTTTTCAAATTAATTCTCGATCATCGTGCAGAAGACTTTGAAGTTAGTGAGCACCTCATTTTTTGATTTCAGGAAATATATCCATGTGGTTTTTGAAAAGTCGTCTATAAAGGAAACAAAATATTTAAAGTTCCATATTGACTTTGCGGTAGCTGGTTCCCATACATCTGAGTGCACAAGATCAAAAGCAGAAGTTGAGTGACTCTCAGACTTAGAGTAGTGACTGCGAGTGAGTTTGGCAAAATGACATACATCACACGCATTTGCATCAAATTCAAGTTCGAGAAATAAAGAATTGAGGGTGTGGTTGGACGGATGTCCAAGCCTGTGGTGCCATTGTCTCCCCTCGTCGTTCCGTGTAACCATAGCTTTTGGACTTTGTTGGATTTGATATAGACCGTTGATTCTTCTTCCTTCACCAATCTTCTTCCTCGTTATCGGATCTTGAAATTTCACATTAGATCGAGAAAATACAACTTTGCATTTGAGTTCATCGATGATAGTACCCACAGAGAGCAGATTAAAGGTTAAATCAGAGACAAGAAGGTCTCTGCTACGAGTGAGCAAATTAAAGAATGAGGTGTAGCCGGCTCCTTTGAGATTTATAAGGGACCCACTGACTGTGGATATGAGCCCCTCTTTGCTTTTATGTTTCATACTCAGGTTGCCCTCATCGTTGGTCAAGTGATGAGTGGCTCCTGAATCTACAATCCAAGCCTTATCTTTGAGGTGAGAGTGCTCATACATACTTGGGTCGTGTTGGCTCCTGGTGTTGTGGGCAGCGGTTGCCATTTTGGCAGCCTTCTCGGTTTCTGATGATTTGTAGAGACCGCAGCCTTTAAGGAGGTCAGCCATTGCTTCAACCATTAGAGGAGTGCCGACCGACTAAGCCTGGCGACGTTTGGGGTCATATTCAGTCTTGCTACTGTGAGCCCGGTCGGGTCTGTCGTGCAGGAACCAACACGTTTCTTGGGAGTGACCGGGTTTCTTGCAGTGGGAGCATCAAGTCCTCCTTGGTTTGTCACAACGAAACTGAGTGGGTCCTATCTCGTTCTCTCTATGTTGGGTCTGCCCGAATTTGGAGTCAGTTAGGAATGTTGATTTTTTTATCCCATCCTCGACATTGCTGGTAGGATTCATAACCTTGCGACGCGCTTCCTCTCTCATTATGATCGCGCAGACAGAGTTTAGGGATGGCAAATCGTGGGACATGAGGATCTGGCTCCTTAGGTTCTCGTAATCAGGACCGAGGGCAGCAAGGATATGAAAGATCCTCTCTTGTTCTTGTAGCTTGGCTATATCTCTAGGATCATTCGAGACTATCTGATAGGAGTCCAATTCATCCCAGAGACTTCTCATGTGAGTGAGAAATTCGTTGAACGGTCCTTCTGACTTCTTTGTCTCACGAATTTCTTGTGACAGTTGGTACATACGGGCGATGTTGTAGTTTTCTCCATAGAGCTCGTTAGCAGCGTTCCATATGTCTGCTGCCGTTTCGAGGAATAGGAACCCATCAACGATACGCAGTTTCATGGAGTTTAGAAGCCACAACATCACCAAACGATTGCTGGATTCCCTTTCTTCGTATTTGGGATCGGTGATCTCTGGCGTGGGTTTTTTTCCGTTCACAAATCCGAGTTTGGATTTTCCACTTAGATATAGAGTGACTGCTTTCGACCATGACAAATAATTGGTTCCGTTTAGGAGGATACTGGTGATTCTCAGGTTAGAGGTTACCTATTCATGAATGACTACCCGCTGTGTGAGAGCCTTTGTATTTGATGAGCCTGCACCGCTTCTTTGGTTGTCAGCCATGACTGAGGAGGCCTAATGGAGGGTGCCCGGATATCCTTCGTGATCCTGCTGTGATACCATGAAGAACCGAGATGGGTGAGGGATACTAACGATGTGCCTTGAGGCATGTGACAGATGTGTCACAAACACACGTTTACATGGTTCAGCCATTAGTGGCCTACATCCACGAAAGGAACCCTCGTTTATTCTCTTATGTCTCAGCTATATATTAAATGTAAGCTACAAGAACAGATTTTATAAAGAGGGGAAGAGGCCTGCAGAGGAAACGATAATTGTGCCAGTTGCGGAAATCAGGGATTGGAGAGGGAAACTCAATCCATGAAGAGAGAATATCGGAGGGCCTCGTAATGCGCCAAATCTCAACACCATTCCTTCTCTTCTATGGCCCTGCACTTTGAGAAGCAGCCTGCTCTGATCAAAGTGGCATGTATGATTTCGAACTGTGAAGCCAAAATGTCATACCGTGCATGCACTTTATTTGGGTACCTAATTTTTGAAACCGAGGATCCTATGGGTATAAGGGGATGAAGATAGATGCAGCCAGCATTTGTGAGCAGGTTAAATGGGAGGTGGGGGAGGTGCAATCAGATCGAGTTCTGGTTCGATCCATGGTGCCCAGCAGGTCCTCTCTTCCACTTGCTGCCTCCCAGCACTAGGCAGGTGATGTACAACAACCTCTGATTATTAACCTCCTAGATCAATCCCAAATACCAAACTGCAGGTATGTTGATTATAGCCTTCGAGTTCCAGGCTCAGTTAAACATAGTCAGTAACCAGTGATGGCTACCTGGCCTCCCGGACCGGTTGACGTGGCTTCCGAAAGACTCGTTCTCCTTGAAATCAGCCTGGTAATCTATTAGAGAATGAGGCTAGAAGAATCAATTATTTAATTATGTATGGATTAATAAGAGTTTCCCAAGGGTTGCCTTGACGCTTAGATGGGCTTTGAAGGATCGTCTTTTTGAACTAGGACCGAATTCAGAAAAGTTTCCTAGACGACGTGAATTGTGTGAGAACTTATGAGAAGACTCATGTTCCTCACATGTCTGATGATTATAGGGCTAATGGTTTCCTCTGTGTATGGGGTACAATGGCGACCTTCAGGTAACCTGAGGTCTGACATACAGTCCTGGTTTGCTATTAAATTCAGAAGAACTAATGTTCGTTGGAGTTGGGAACGGTCTTTTCAAATTGTAATCTGGGTGACTTGGAAACTTCGAAACAAACAGATTTTAGGCACAGATGGAATTTCAGCATTCCAGTTTGCAGAAAGAACGGATTTCAACAGTGAGGGAGCACATTTTGAGGGTACTGTTACATGACTCGGAGGAGGCGATAGTTGTTCATTAGAGCGTCTTGAGTTGGATACATGCAGCTGCGCGCGGGTAGGTGGGATTCACTGAATCCTTGTCTCCTGTCTCATTTTCAGCCCCCAAACAAATTCTTGGGCTCATCATTGATGAATTGCATCAAGGTGATAAAAACACACACACGATATAGAGAAGACATAATATACGTGGTTTGGTGAAATATCACTTACGTCTACGAAACCCTCTCAAGAGCTCTCACCTCACTCTATACGAGGTGTTGCATTAAACTCTCTTCAATTTATACAGTGTATAGAGAGGAATCCTCCTTCCATGATTTTTCTCTGGTATTCTTTAATATCTTTACCTTTTCTTATCAATCTCCTTATTGATTCCCTGCAACAGCTTTCCATTGTAAAGCTGGAAATGCCCCATGTATATCCTCCTATTTCCATCTTCACCAGATCCTTCACCAGCCTGGTTGATATTTTCATCAAGATCACAATCACCTTGTGTGTGATCCTGATTACCAGTCTGATTGCTATTTCCATCCGGATCACCACCTTGTGTGCGATCCTGAAATATACAAAGAAAAAATATACAAAGAAAAAGGAGATGAGAAATAAAGTCCAGCAGTGCCAGACCTAATAATGCCTCTAATGACTTTAGGGAATTGTGTGTTATTTTTTTAATTTATGACCCAAATAAACGGCACCCAGCACAAAGACTTGCTCGCGTTGTCTCAGCCTGCCATACCTACTAGCCGGCAGCGTAAAACTCCGAGGCTAGGAACCCTGCCCTCCGAGCATATGCTATGCATTGGCTTGCTCGGAGGGGCGATGCCCATGAGAATCAAACCTTGACTGCCCGTCTAGCAGTCAAAGTCCCACCCCCACTACGCCAACCCCCTTGGGGCAGAATTTGGAGTGTTTGGATTCAGAAAATTTAGTAGAATTGGAATCCTATTCCACTAGATTCTTCTTTGTGGCTATAAAATAGCCAAAGGATTTAGTGGAATTAGATTTCAATCCTACCATATTCTCTCAATCCAAACACAAAGGGTTACTGCAGCCATACCGCTACAAAGATAATGTTTGATGGCCAGCCTGGTTAACAGACAGTGTTTCCAAGCCATGGAAACATTTTTCCATTTCCCAAGAGAAAATTTACCCTGCTCCAATTGAAAATTGATTTCCACGTTTGCTAATGTCATGATTTACTATGATATGGTTTGTTTTGGCAGATTACGATGTGTTTCATGGGGTTCGACAACATGCTCATAGTGCCATCTGCAACCGGCACAAGTTGCATCACAGCACAAAAATCCAAGCATGGTTTCCAAATGTTTCTCATTATATATGGAAAAAAGTTTCAGTTATCTTAAAACCATATACAAAAACCAAGTTGGGGTTTGACGCAAACTAATGATTATTTTTAAAAAAACATAAGAAAAGTAACACTTAACTTGCGTTGGACCGAAGGGAGGTTAAGAATATTTAATTTTATTAATTAGGATCATAGATAATAAGTATAAGAGAAAGAGAAAGAGAAATATATATATATATATATATATATAATCATACTAAAGGAGAGATTGAACCTACAAGAGAGTTCAAGAATATTCTTTTAATTAAAATTATGGATCTGGTATCTGATAATGTCGATCATGTCCTATTAAGACCTGAGCCATCTTATGGTTTACTTCATTTATCAGATCCACAACAGAAGTAAGATGGACGTGTGACCCCACTGATGTTGTTGTGAACCTTGTTTTTTTAAGAGCATGTAAGCTTTGATTAATAGTGCAGAATAGTATGTTATCCCACAAGACGACAGTTTCTCCTTTCGGTGCTGACTTGATTTATTGTTGAAATACATTTAATGAGCCTAAACAAGCGAGTTCCCTTTAGGCTGGGTAAGATTAGCAAAGAACCCTAACATGCTTCTAAAGATGACAAAGAACCCCAAGATGGAGCCTTCATTGACCTCACCCTGTAGTCGTGAAACTTCGATAGAATGGACTGGTCCCACAATGCTGCTCCATACTTGCATGTTTGATCTCCAAGAAAATCAAACTCATGACATCCGGATGCTCGCTCTAACCAACTGGGGCGACGCTACGAGTTATTGACAGAATGGGGTTTACACTACAAGAAAATAGGTGATTAGCGATGAAATTTAGCGACGGAATAATTATGTCACTAGTTAGTGACGGATTAACAAGAGAAACACATTTGTCGCTATAATCAATGAAATTTATGAAAATAGCGACAGAATATATCCCCTCGCAAAATCCGTTGCTAATTAGCGACAGATTTTGTGAGAGAATATTTTGTCGTACTGGATGCACCATTTAGCGACGTCTTTTACGACGAAAAATATTTCGTCGCGATTTAGCGACGGAATTGGCGACAAAATATATTCTGTTGTCATTTTCGTGTTTTGATTTACGGCGGCTTAGCGACAGAATTATTCTGTCACTAAGCCATCGCTAAATGTCGCATAACCCCAAATCTCAGCCCTCTTTTTCTTTTCTTTCGCTAATCTCGCTCCCGCCCGCCGCCCTCTCCCTCCCGCTGCCCTATCTATCCCGTCGGCCTCTCTCCGGCCCCCACTGTCCACCGTTCGCCGACTGTCGATCCCCGTCAGCCTTTTGTCGCCGCCTGGAGATGCGCAGGTAATTTATAAATTTCTGGCAAAGGGTCGACCCCCTGCGGTTCCGGCAGGGGGTCAACCCCCTACGTTCCGGCAGGGGGTCGACCCCCTACGTTTTCGGCAGGGGGTCGACTCCCTGCGTTTTCGGCAGGGGGGTGACCCCCTGCGTTTTCCGGCAGGGGGTCGACCCCATGCGTTTCGATAGGTCATTAGGTGATGGGTTTCTCAAGGCCTATGCAAGATGTTTTCATTTGCCTCAATTTTTTTTTCGGCAGGTGGTGACTTCATTTTAAAACAGTGTTTTTTATAGATTTCTCAACGGAACCCACTTGTACTCAGCCACCCGTGGTAAGTAAGTGACAAAAACAATGCAAATCAGGTAAATACCCGTGGTGAGTAAGTGATGCAAGCACATCACATGTTATTTAATTTATTGGATGTAACACTTTATTATTCACACACTCACTTAGTTGTTGATATCTAGGGTTGCTTTGTTGGAGTTCGGAGATCATGCTGAGCATGATTTTAATGTATGAGAATAGAAGTGTTCTTATTTTTTGAGTACAGATTCCATGTTAGACATGGTAGTAGTTAGTGAAATATTGAAGTATGTTTGTTGCAGGTACATGTTTGACATTTATTTGATATGAATGATTTCGATGTATTGCAATGTTTGATGTAATTGTATCCATGCTTGCATGTAGTTACTTTCAATTTGATTATGGCGTCCATGTGAAATTGTATAATGAAAGCATGCTTCAAAAGAATGTATCGTGTCATTAATAGTTTGCACATGAAAATATTAAGTTATCAATGCATGCATCATAATTCTTTTTATTATATGACATCATATTGCATGATAAATTTGATATTTTCTTCATCATAGCATTCTGATGGTTCTCTTTTAACTGGTTAGGTTATTATTCGTAACATCATACGAAAATGACTGCAAACCGTGAATTGATGTATCGTAGGTAGTGGACAATGAGTTATCGCATGAATATATGGATGGTGTTGAAAGTTTTATTAAATTTGCAATGGCAAGTGTCAGTACAGTGGATCCCACAAGTCAGATTAGGTGTCCCTGCAAGATTTATAAAAATAATCGATTTGTAGAACCTCATAGCGTCAAACATCACCTATACAGGAAGGGTTTTGTGAGTGATTATCAGAATTGGACATTTCATGGAGAAGAATTTATAAACAATTTTGATGCATGGGTGAATGTGGTGCACGATAATCCATATATGGATTTGATATTTGATGCCGCAGGAACAAAACTTGGTTCTGCTATGAGTCCTAGTGATGTAAGAACTTCAGTAGATGAAGAATCATCAAACGATGTAGCTAGTAGATTTTATGATTTACTTAGAGATGCTGAGTCACTTTGGAACGGTTGCGAGAGTCACATTATCTTGTCTGCAGTTCTTCAACTAATGAATTTGAAGTCCGAGTATAATTTGAGTCAATCATGTTTTGACCGTTTGTGCATGATTGTGAAGAGTATGTTGCTCAAAGATGAGAAATTGCCACAAAATTTATATCGTGTGAAAGTTATGGTCAACGCTCTAGGTATGGGTATAAAAATATTGATGCTTGTCCAAATCACTGCATGTTGTATTTCAAGGATCAGAAAAATAACATATCACCATCATGTGGGCATCCTCGGTTCAAGCCAAAGACAAGAGGCAATGGTAGCACGAGATTTCAAATTTCTCATCTATGTACTTTGAACCTCATATTCTAACACGTTACACATGGCAACAAGTAATTGTAGCTGACAAGCTGTCGATATTTCAACCACTTGGGCATGCATTTGGTAGTTGTCGATCAAGGCTCTTGACAGATCGAGAGCAAGACGCAACACACATCTATATTCTTTTTAATTGCTCAGCGATCGACCCATACATTAAGTATATGTAGACGCAACACAATTATAAATCCTTTTATGACCTATACGTGCATACATGGTTCGGTAATATAAGTATTTGTGGTTTGTAGACGATTTGATCTGGAGTTGCGAAGAGAAGTTTCACATCTCACTGATGCAGAAGTACAAAAAGAACGTGAAATTAAGTTTGTGGAGTGGTTGAAACAGTTGGTAAGAACGCTAACATAAATTTTGTACTTGTAAACAACACTAAGTTACTTAATTGGTCGTGATCACAATCATTGTTTATGTCTGTGCACAGGTCCGCCATGGTGATGTTAAAGATCAAGGAATATATGATTTAGAAAATGATCTGACCAAAGTTGTGCAATGCTACAATGGGTACATCGTAAATGGTTACCGATTTCATACAAAAGATTACGATACAAATAAATTAACGATGAATAGTGGCGTGTGTGTTAAGGGTAGCAGCTACGGTGAAAATGAACATGATTACTATGGTGTTATAGAGGAAATGATGAAGTTGACTTACTTAGGCATAAATAATAGGGTAACTTTATTCAAGTGTCATTGGTTTGATCCAACTGCAACAAGACTCGACAAAGCCTCAGGCATTGTGGAGGTGAATCATAAATCAAGGTTTGGAATATATGAACCATTCATATTAGCCTCGCAAGCTCAACAAGTTTATTATACTTCACATCCGAGTATAAAAAAGTCAGATAGAAATGAATGGTGGGCAGTTTGCAAGGTGAAGTCCAAACTATACCCTGAGTATGATCAATTACAAGAAGACAAGTTAGCTGAAGATAGTGATTACTATCAATCAGATGATATCTATGACTTCTCTTATGGTCACGATGTTGCGCATGATATGCATGCCATATCTCAATTGGCCGATGAAACATTCATAGAAGAATGTTATCCAAATGATATACCAAGTGGACGGGTAAACAATGAAGAAGAAGAAGAATATGAAAGTCAAACAAGTGACGAGGAAGAATTCTCAAGCTAGTGAGCAAAATCTTGTAATACAAACTTCTATTTGAATGCATTGCAATACTTGATGTGAATGATTTGAATTATTTGAATGTATTGTAATACTTGATGTGAATGAATGAGTTGTGTTGCAATACTTGATGTGAATGATTTAAATTATTTAAATGTATTGTAATACTTGATACGAATGATTTGAATGCATTGCAATACTTGATGTTAATGATTTGAATGTATTGTAATACTTGATGCGAATGAATGGGTTGTATTGCAATACTTGATGTGAATGATTTGAATTATTTGAATGTATTGTAATACTTGATGCGAATGATTTGAATGCATTGCAATACTTGATGTGAATGATTTGAATGCATTGCAATACTTGATGTGAATGACTTGAATGTATTGTAATACTTAATGTGAATGACTTAAATGTATTGTAATACTTGATGTGAATGACTTGAATGTATTATAATACTTGATGCGAATGAATTGATTGTATTATACTTGATGTGAATGATTTGAATTATTTGAATGTATTGTAATACTTGTTGTGAATCATTTGAATATATTGCAATACTTGATGCGAATGATTTGAATGTATTGTAATACTTGATGCGAATTATTTGAATGTACTGTATGACATTTGTTATTTGTTAGAATATGGTTCATGGAGGTTACAGTGGTCGTTCATCCAGTAGTAGTTAGGCTCAGCCTTCATCTTCACGGGCTCCTATGATAGGTATATCATTTAACTAATTTGATGCTTGATTAGTTGAAATACGCATTCTGAGAATTTCTAATATATTTTTTTACAGATGATGTTTCGTCTGTACACGACCCACCTGCACCAGTTGATCACACAAGTCAGGAGCCAACACAGAATGTAGGGTCTTCTCAATCTGGCACAAGAAGACCCATTCGAATAGTGTATATCGATAATCGACCGTAAGTATTTCATTTTCAATTATTGCATATCTTATAAATATTTTATATTGATATTTACTGTGTACCAATTCATATACAACACGAGGTTTGAGCCACAAGAAGTAGTACTCGAGATTAGAAATTCACTTCTTCAACATCTACCAGGACCAGTCGCTCAATGGAAAGAGTATCCAAATGAGGTGATAGACAGATTGTGGTCCTCATTCACGGTATACAGTTGTTTGTCATAGTTAATGTGTTTCATATTTAATTTTTTTTTATAATCATGTCTACTAATTTTTTTAAAATATATATAGGCTTCTAATCGCTTCGCGACTACGGCGGAGGAGCATGATGCAGGGAAGGTGTGACAGATGGTGGCTGTCAATCGATTTGCAGACATGTTGCACAATATGAAGACTGCAGCAAAAAAAAGCATCTGGCGGAATAGATGATCTACTACAGTGGAAGGGTCATGACCCTATTACTATCAGGAGAGATTATTGGGAGGGAATTTGCGACCAGTGAGCGGGGGATGCATTTCGAAATCGCTCTGCGAAGGCTGCACAAAATCGAGCGAAAATGCTCGAAGCCCATCTACACACAGGTGGATCTAAGACTTTTGGGAGCCACCTGAAGAAAATGGTAACTCATCAATATATAATATTAATTTTATAAGTATTATTACAAACTTGTTAACTAAATCTTTTATCATTTAACTTCGCAGGAAGCAGAAAAATGAGGCATTGTACCATATAAGGATGTGTTTGTTGAAACACATACATGAAAGACCACGGGAGACTTTGTATTAGAGAAGGCAAGAACGACAACAGTATGTATTTATTATATTAATAATCATTGCAATATGCAAGTTATCATAATGTTATCATTAATTATTAATGCATACTTTAAGCATTATTTTGTAGGAGGCATATGAGCAACAGATGGTAGAGCAATATGGCGATGACGCTACTCAGCATCCATCATTTGATCATACAGCTTGGGTGACTGCATCAGGTGAACCCAAAAAGGGTCGTGTGTTCGGGTTTGGGAGTAATATGAACACTTCACCTGTTATTGCTTCTTCCAGTTACGACTCACACACTTCTTCTGTCGACATAAGCTCCAAGCAGCATCATATTCTTTCTGGTGATGATGTACGTCAGATCGTTAAGGACACAATGCGTGACTACTTCCATAAAACTGTCGCCGACGTTCTTCGAACTGAGTTCAATAGTTTTTTGCTGAACAGAGGAACTTCGATTGCAAGTCCCTCTCAGGTATGAAAGTTTCATGCAATATATTGCATGTCGTTAGATTTCATGTAATTTTGATTGCCTTAACATATTCGGATTTTTTGACTGCCTTAGAACACATGAGCATGCTATAATCACATGTAAAGTTTTTTGCCTGCCTTAGAGCATATATGAGCACAATAGAATCATATATAAAGTTTTTTTGACTGCCTTAGAACACATATGAGCATGCTATAATCACATATTCAGTTTTTTGACTGCCTTAGAACACATATGAGCATGTTATAATCACATATTCAGTTTTTTGACTGCTTAAAACACATATGAGCATGCTAGAATCGCATATAGAGTTTTTTTACTGCCTTAGAACACATATCATTCATGGTAGAATCACATATAAAGGTTTTTGCTTTGCCTGCCTTAGAGCACATATGAGCATGATAGAATCACATATAAAGTTTTTTTGACTGCCTTAGAACACATATGAGCATGCTATAATCACATATTCAGTTTTTTTACTGCCTTAGAACATATATGAGTCTGATCAAATCACATATATAGCTTTTTACCTGCCTTAGAGCACATATGAGCATGGTAGAATCACATATAGAGTTTTTCTGGCTTCCTTAGAACACATATGAGCATGATATAATCACATATAGAGTTTTTTTACTGCCTTAGAACACATATCATTCATGATAGAATCACATATAGAGTTTTTTGCCTGCCTTAGAGCATATATGAGCATGATAGAATCACATATAGAGTTTTTTTACTGCCTTAGAACACATATGAGTACATGATAGAATCACATATAGTGTATAATTTATTTCAATATATTTTGTTTATCAATATTGACTGTTCTTTTCTTGTATAGGTTGCTAGCGATAATCAGTGTAGCGGAGCTGAAGGGACAGATCAAGGCAGTGAACAAGAAGACGCACAAAATCTTGGCGATGATTAGATTAATGTGTTGAATTTGTTTTATTTTTTTTTCGAAAATGTAATTGTTGAATTGTAAATAATTAAACTTGTTAATTTTAAAGTGGAACAATTAATTGTTTTAGTTTCCTTTTATATGTAATTTTATGTGTACTTTGTTTTTTATTTAGAGGAAATATAAATTGTAGCGTTCTCGATATTTAATTTTCAAATATTTTTTTAATTTTTTTTCTTGTTTGCGACGGATTAGCGACGGATATATCTGTCACTATACATATAATTTAGCGACGACTGTAAATTCGTCGCCAAGCCGAGATCGTCGTTTAGTACCGGCGGATTTGCGACGGAATCTGTCGTTCGTTATTCTGTCGCAATTAGCGACGGAACTGGCGACGAATTTATACCGACGCTAGTTAGCGTCGAAAAATTCGCGACGTAAGCTATCCGTCGTTACTTCGTCGCTAAGCCGATTAGCGACGGATTAGCGACGAAATAGCGACGGAATGAGGTCGTCGCTAATCCACTGCTTTGTTGTAGTGTTAGACGCAGCAAACAAGCAGCCATGACGATATGCTCCAAATGCTTCAAGTTTGTCTCATGCTTAGAAGAGGAGAAGGACATCCAGAATATGATTCATGATGAGAACTCATGTTTTACAATGGCTAGAGGCAATGACCTTCCCTTCCAATTCATACCATATATCTGTTTTTGATGTGTGGCTGTTTTTTTCTTTTCTTTTCCTTTCTTCTTTCATGCAAGATGTGTTTCCATCTGCCTTTCAATTTTTTAGTGATGCAGCAGCACCATGAAGCTCAAGAATGTGTGTGTGTGTTTTCCTGCATCCGTACATGCACTTAATTTGCCTTCTGAGCTGCATGCTGTGTGTTCTCTATCTGTGTCACTGAATGATGAAATCAAATGTTGGTCTTATTGCCTCAAGAGCTCCTTTGATGATTAACACATTGATTGAGTGGAAATAATACTCACCAGGTATAAACCATCCGTGAAGTGTGAACCACAATCAATCGTACTCAGTTTTGAGACCGGCTTAAACCTATGCAAGTTGTAGCTTAGCCTCTTACCCAGATTTAGTCAAGTCAAGTCAGAGAAGTTTTCTTAGGCCGTGTTTGATAAGCAGGACAAGTCGGTGTGGGGACAAAGGGGCCCCATGCTAGACTTGTTCCGCATTTGAAATGGCAGGACAAAGTGGTCCCTGCATTTGAATTACTTTGTCCCCCTCCCCTTTGTTTTCTCAATGGAGTGTGCAGGACACGCCCCCAGGGATGCAACTGGCATGTCCCGGACAAGTGCTGCACGTTCTGTCCATGCAGTGTTTGGTCAACAGACCAAATGCGCCCTTAGTAGCAAGGACAGGCCTCACTAGAAATGAATTGGTTGGATCAATCCTGAGTTCATAGTCCCTTGACCAGATGCCCAAGACGTATGATGGTCACACAAACTTGTTCAAGCCAACTCATTCTGGACAAGTGTGCCCAGGATAAAAGGGTCACACCCCTAGGGGTGCGTCTCTTTTGTCTCACCAAAGTGGGAAGCAAGCGTTGGCTGATTCGGGTGTTTGATGCATGGTCACAAATTAATATATCAGCAACTTATCGATTGTCATTCACATCCCTATATATTGTTAATTTATCAGCAAACAAGTTGCCACTAACATATAAAGAAATATCAAATTCACACACTAAATCTACAATCTTCATTTATTATTGAAAATAAAAAAACATATGACAAGATTCAATGCAATTACATGTTAACACATTATATGTTGGAATATTCACAACTATAAGGTATAGGCATCAACCATGTGGCTTGGGGAATCATATTCTTTCATCTTTATAAATCCAACCCCTTAAAATCTCTAGTTTTGTTTATCTAAATTATTTGAAAGGTTAAATTTCAAAAAAAAAACAGGTAAAAAACTTTATTTTTACTCAAGTAACGTGATGTATTGCAGTACCTTTTTTCGGCCTATTGTTTTTGGAAATTTCTAAGATTTGAGTTGAGTGATACATCGTGTTAACATAGGTTATACATAACTGATATTGTGACAATTTTTTTATGGGCGCCGTTAGGTCCACACAATTTGGGGCTGGTCCGACAAGGATGAATCGTTTCACCCAATCTAATCAACACCATTATTTGCTAAGATCAAAATCAGAGTAAAATGAATCATTGAGAAATTCCTACGGCCAAGTGTGTTAAAAAGGATTTGGAACTCTCAGCAAAATCACACAGAGAGCGAACATGTGAATATCCCTTTTCCTTTACCTTTTTTTAATATTTACACGGAGAAACCACCCCAGGATCAGAGATAGCCGTGCTGGCTCTGCCTGTCGTACTTACGGTCACTGTCTTGGTAGCGTAGAACTCTATGGGCTTACCCCCTTGTCCCCAGGAAGTCACCACTGTTAGGCTTGCGCAAGAGGTGACACCCATGAGATTTGAACCTAGACCAGCCTAGTGGCCTAGGTCCCATTCCACTACGCCAAACCCCTTTGGGGCCTTTTTTCTCGACCTTGTATTGCAAAAGCAAATAGAGCCATATGTATTCCAGGCATGCAATATCCTCTCTCTCTCTCTCTCTCTCTCAACAGGTTCTGGCAAACATGGTATGAAGAAGGCAATCAAACGTAATTCTTCATGTCTGAACCAAACTATAATGCACATAAGAACGAAAAATGGAAAGTCGGAAATGTCAGGATGGCATTTGACCTTGCATAAATCATTGTTCTCTCAGTAAAGTGAATAAAAAAGGACCAAGAAACAATGGTTGTTCATTTTATAGCCATATCAAAATCAGGGCTTCTCATGGATATGGTTCAACAATGCAACTATACTTCAGTACGGTAGACTCCTTGAATATTCATCAGAATTCTACAAGAGTTGAGCGGTACTTTTTAATTCCAACTACTACAGTTATACATACTGTAGTTTTAGCATACATTCAAAATGACAAACGAGTACTGTGCCTACCTAACAAGAGCAATGTTAAGATTGAGAAACTCATGAAGCGTCAATCCCATGTCAAGGGCAAAACAGAACTTAGCAATTCAAAGATGCACCTGGAAGGAAATTTCAAGAACTTAGCAATTCAAAGATGCACCTGGAAGGAAATTTCAAGTGCAATAAGCATAAGCAAATACAAATTCTGTCGCTTTAGAATGCATGAATGTAGAAATTGACTCACGTTTATGGACACTTGCTTGCCAAACACATGCCTGCTTCATTCTGGTGAACCACCAGGCACAAGCTGCAATGGACATCAATAACACAAGGTTTTCAAAAGCGAAAACAATGAACATTTTGGAATATGTGCAACTGCATCTTATCAGAAGCAAAGTAACTTGACAAAATCTTCATAGAACATCCCAGAATGCCAAATATGAACGTCCATGACAGAAGCACATGTTTGTTGTTTTTAGATGGAAACTGATAATCTTCAACTTATTATGCAAAGGCCGTTGCAGTCATTGAACTACTGCCTTGGTCCTTTTTCTTTTAAGATGACAAAAGCAGTGTTAATCTTCAACTTTCATCAAAAGCTATCCAGGCCATCAATTTTTTGTTTTTTTAAAGTTAAATAAGCCTTGCTAATTTATTATAGGGAAATTTTCATAGGATTTGTTTGTTTCAGAAAACACTTAGATTTATAAGCAATCAAAAACTTGTCATAATGTGGTACCAGAAAAATCAGACTACACTTACAATGGCAATATTGTTTCCGTTCAGCAAAATCTGGTCAAGCTTTGTTATGCGGCGCCCTTCAGCTGTGATTTCACTGTGATAGCCACATCCATAACGTTAAGAAATAAAAAAAATGGGAAAGGGTCCTCCAAGAATCCATCATATTCTATCAGTGTTCTTAGTGTCACCAATTAATATGCAAAATAAGATTACTTGAGGGTAACAATTCTTGCAAGCATTGTCATTCCCAGATACCACAATGAAATATGCACACCTGTGTGTGTGTGTGTGTGTGTGTGTGTGTGTGTGAGCTTTGCAGGCGGGCTGATGTTAAGCATGGAACACCATTATGATAATGTGAATAAAAACCACTCAGTCCTACATACATGCTGAGGTTAGGCTGCTGAAAACAACCAGCTCATTCAATAAAAAGGAAGATTACAGAAATTAAACTCATTACAACCCTAAAAAAATAGCACTAGCTGGGCAATTTATCCTTTAAAACCCTATTGCAGACAATTTACCATAAACAGCAAGATTTCTGTGTTAAGCGGTAATTCTAGACATCACTGAAAAGATTGACATTGTCCAGATTATGAGAATTAATGGAGTTCTGAGACCTTTCCACACTTCTCTACCTTTCATCAACACAATTAAAACATGAGTCCCACAAGAAGTTCCGTTAGCAAGAACTCAAACTAGGCATCCAAAGAAGGCCTAGAAATTTTTTTCTGAAAGGGGAACTCTTCCCCACAAAAACTGTTATACCTCTCACCACATATTGTAAGGTCACCATGTTCACATTACTTTATAGAAGCACAGATGCTTCTTGCTAGCTTGATATTGAACTGGATGGGAAAAGAACAAAATGAGTATTGAAATTAGATCTTGCAAAAAAGTAACATTATCTGAGAATGTCCTAGCATGTTTGATCTTTTATTTGCAAAACCTTTTCCTGTGACCAAAGGGGGAGATTTAGACATGCTCAATCTTCCCGTTAGCAATCACAGAATAAACAGCCCTTAAATTTATATTTAAAAAAAGAATAATTTATAAAAACCCGCCTAACATTTGATCTATTTACAAATGACTGCCTAACCTTTCAAAAAGTACAGAAAGCTGCCTGTACAAAAAAGGTAACATTCTGAGAATGTTGTTACCGTGGTTACATGATGCAAAATGACTTTCCTGCCCTTAACCTGGACCTTTTTCTGCATCTTCTATGAGCTTTCTTGGCATCAACTTCATTTACCCCACCAATTTTCCGAAATATCAGAATTAAATCCTAAATAGCTTAATCAAATTTGCCAGTTTTTTTCCAAGAGATAGTATGCACAGAGAGGGGTATTCGTAGATGTAAAAAATGAAGACTAACACAATTCTCCAAGAAATCTGAACATCAAAAATACAAGAAATGAGCATTCATCCATGGAGAAAAATAAATCATTCCTGTATAAATGATGGAGTCTGTGGGTTTACCTCTTTAGCTCAAAGAAAATACATATTGGGAGGCAAGAGGGGGTGAAGTGGCTGGGAGGAAAAGAAAGCATCTGATTGTTTTTTCAAAGAGAAGATCATGGGTTTTGTTAGGGAGCGACGACGAGATGCCATGAGAGAGAGAGAGAGAGGTCCCAGTAGCAATCCTCTCCTGTTGACAGGTTTCCAATGACCTTCAGTGACCGTGCTCGCCTAGCAATGAGCTTCAAGCATTGTTCAATCTATACCTTCACAAACAAGTTGTTTGAAACAACTATTGCCTTGCCTCCGACCGATGATGAATAAGATCTATGGTGAATATGATGATGAAGCATGAAGTCCGATGAATAGGTACATGCATGAGGCAAGACCCTCGTTTGATCAAAGGCCCAACTTAAGGCTAAAAGAGTCTTTTTGCATCATCTAACTGCAGTCTAACCGTGGTTAAGATACTGTAGTTAGAAAAAATGGCCTTTTGAGAAATATTTTCTAACCCCAGGCATCTTTCTGTTTAAAGGTTAGGCGGTCATTTGTAAATAGGTCAAACTTAGGTTGGTTTTTGTAAATTGTTCTTAAAAAATAGCACAAAAAAGCACAAGTTACACACAGATTGATGAACATCATATGTAGTTATAACTCGCCCTTATCTGTAGTTGCAACTAAATCATGTCTGGATCGTAGTCACATTAACCATCATCCACAGGGTCATGCAATGCAAGTTGTGACTTAGAGGCTGCAGGTGTCTAGAGACTTCTACAGCAGCTTGTAAAATGATAATCTGGTGCGCAAATTAATCAGGCAAGTACAGCCTGTAGATCCATGGTCTTTAGCATAGAT